>NC_091823.1:41296687-41419187 GCF_038994185.2 Dermacentor albipictus
GCGCGTGATGGAAGACGGTGCGCTTCCTCCCCGCTTTCCTCCCTTGAACGCGCGAGATTAGGCCGCGATCGCAGGACGACCCTCGCAAGTTTCACTCGCACATCCAGCACACGGCACGCGGTGACGATGTTATCATGCTTGGACTTTATACGGAACATCACGGCGACGGCGACGGCAGAAATGTGTCTGGAGTGCCCATATAATTGCCATCGCAATAAAAACCACAGGAAAAAAAAAACAAATGCCTAGGATTTTATATCTGCCAAAACCACGACAGGATCACGAGGCACGCCGTAGTATATGGACTCCGAATTAATTTTGACCACCTGGGATCCTTCAAGGTGCACCTAAATCTAAGTATACGAGCGTTTTTGCATTTGGCCCCCATCGAAAAGCGGCCGCCGCAGTCTGCATCGAACCCGCGACATCGAGCTCAGCAAACAATGCCGCGGCCATTAATCCCGCGGTGGTCACTAGACACGTCAATGCGACAAACAAAAGTAGGTCTATACCGTAGCTAACATGACACGTGACTAGGTCCCCGATATCACAAGTGCGCTGCCCAGCCTCGAAGGCCTCGCTCATGGGCTTCAAGTTTTCAAAGCTGCCGCCCCGGAGCCAGGGCGGTGTGTTTTCGCACTCAGGCTGCGAATATCGGAAGCAGTCGAATATAAAAAATTTGCAAAATTCGTTCGTTCCCACACCCATCTTTACTGTAAGTGACACATTTGACTCGCCGTATAGTGACGCAGTGGCTTTGACGTTGCGCTGCTGAGCCCGAGGTCAAGCGAGAAAATCCCGGCCGAGGCGGCCGCATTTCGATGGTGGCGAAATGCAAAAAATGCCCGTGTGCTTTGAAGTGGGCGCATGTTAAAGAACCCCAGGTTGCAAAAATTAATCCAGAGTACACCACTACGGCATTACTCATAATCAAATCGGGGTTTTGGGATGTAAAACCCGAAAATTTGATTCTTTATCCGTCTATATCCGGCAACGTTGCAGGGCTCAGTAGGAAACTTTACCTTGTACTCTCGTATAAATAAGTACTCATGACAAGACAGAAACCGTTCGCTTCCCATGCACTGCACAGTATTTGATTACGTTTGTCGCCGAAAAAATTTTTGGGAGCACATTTTTTAGGCCGCTAATGTTTTATGAGAAGTGCCGAAAACTAACGAAAACAAATATTAAAGCGCCACCTTTACAACTCAATAATTCGACAGTACTTCGGCTGTTTAGGCAGGAGCTTCTGCGGTAAAGTTTATCGTTAAAGTAAAAAATATATGGGGTTTTACGTGCCAAAACCACTTTCTGATTATGAGGCACGCCGTAGTGGAGGGCTCCGGAAATTTCGACCACCTGGGGTTCTTTAACGTGCACCTAAATCTAAGTACACGGGTGTTTTCGCATTTCGCCCCCATCGAAATGCGGCCGCCATGGCCGGGATTTGATCCCGCAACCTTGTGCTCAGCAGCCTAACACCATAGCCACTGAGCAACTATCGTTAAACGTACGCTGACAGCGTGAGCTCACCTGCTTTGATAGGAACCACATTGGCCGCCTTTTGCCCAGAGGCAACGTAAGCCCCTTGGGGAGCTTCTGCAGGGTGGGCCAGAGAAGGCAAAGCCCAACCGAGGACAAGACAAACCATCTGACGACTCTAATTACTCGGCGCGAGATCGTGGGATGGCTCTTGATCCTCATCCGGTCGACGCGTTCCATACAAAGGCTGCGTCATAAGCAGCAGAAATCTGAGAGCGAGCAATAAGCAACAATTAACAGGTACTGAAGCAATAACCTCAAGGCCGACTCTGACTTTTAAATTTACACGTAGCTGTTGTTTCAGGTGAGACTACCAAGTGACGAACCCTTTCTGGCCCAACTTTCGTTTCCGAAACAACAAAGCTACACTGTGCCCATCTGAAGGAGGAGAAAATGAATGAAATACCCAAATAGTTTTTCATGGTGTGCGAGAACCGCATGCGATAAATTCGGTGGGCAAAGCGGTTCCCTATTTTTTTCTTTTCTGGGGAACACAATTAACGACATCTATCAAGTTTCGCTTTATCGCAGCAGCTTGCTGTCGAAGAGAAGCCGCGAAATTTAGGACTGCTCGCGTACAATAGAATCACACTTTAGAAGGTTAGAAGGAAAACGTCGCTTACTTGTACAGGCCACTTGTTTGTTTCGAACCTCTGCCGTCTTTCTCGTCGTCTTCTTGCAAGGCGACGCAGATGGCACGCGCGCTCGTTTCGATGGCTGATGATAGTGGTGAGGATGTCAGAAATTTTGGTACATAATCACTGTGCCAGTAACGTATATATATATATATATATATATATATATATATATATATATATATATATACGTTACTGGCACAGTGATTATGTACCAAAATTTCTGACATCCTCACCACTATCATCAGCCATATATATATATATATATATATATATATATATATATATATATATATATATATATATATATATATATATATATATATATATATATATATATATATATATATATATATATATATATATGTATATGTATATATATAATATGTATATATAATATATATCGATGCTTTCCATACAAATCCGGTCGATGCGGTCGTAAAGGAGTTTTGTTATCGCTCTCTTGTCCAACCTCCAAATCATCCTGTACGTTTCCCTGACTTCACTCGTGCGCACGACAATTACATTACTGGTCTCTTAGCTGATCATTTCGATATATTTTGTTCTGTGTCATACATACACGATATATATCGTCTTGATTGCTTTGAGGACCTTGTCAAGTCATGTTTCCAATGATATGTGCGCGTTAAAACTAAGCAATACTAACCTTCCTTGGATGACTCGCGACATCTTATATTTGTTTTGGCCTGTCCATAGGCTTAGTCATTCTAAACGAACCAACAATACCATAACCCTGGGCAAGTTTCACAAGGCAAGAAAATGAACCTAATTTTAAACTGCAAGCTTCCAAGGATTTCTTTTTTGCAGTTCAACTGCCTGATCTGTTGAGCACTAACCCTTGTAAATTTTGGTCTTCTATTTTACCTCATGATGCTTCACAAACTTCATTCAATATTGACAAAGACGTCATCAGTGATCCATCAGTAATATCGAATGCCTTCAATAAGTATTTTCAATCCATATTTGTACCCGATTACAACCTCATTCCTTCTCTCCCCAATATAGTTTGTTCTGAAGCAATGAGTGACACTGACATAAACAATGAAAGCATGTTTAACGTCGTACTGAACTTGTAGACCAAGAAATGCACCGGTATGGAAGGGATACACACTACATTCTTGGTTCGCTATTTTTTGGGATCGTCAAGATATTTGATGGTCATACTGACGCGTGTACTTGTTTATCTTTATTGGGCGAACACGTTTCGCCACCTAACAAATGTTATCGCACAGCACAGGAAGCGCCTTCATGTATCGGAAGTTTCTGGAATGTTATCGATGGTTCAATCCGATGTATGTCACCGAACCTTGTGTAATCTGATTGCATGTATACGTGGCGCGAATAGAGTAGAACTTTTTGGAAGACATTCGGGTGCCAGCGATTACTCTGGAACATTCCACGACTGATGTATAAAAGCCGACGCGCTTGACCCGCTGATCAGATTTTCGCCGATCGCCGAGTGTGTTCGCCGTTTTCGTTGAGCATTGGGTGTAGCCTTTTTTTTCTGGGCACAGGTCGACCCAATAAAGTTAGTTTCGCCATTCACAGTTTTGTTGCTGTATTCTCAACCGTCACTACCACGTGACAATATTCAGCAAATCTTTATCATCTGCTGCTGTTCCTTCCTCATGGAAGTCAGCTAAAGTGCTTCCTCTTTATAAATCCAGTAATAAGCACTCTTTGTCGAACTACAGACCGATTTTAGTAACATCATTGTCGTGCAAAATCATAGAACATATCATTCATAAACACATAGTGCTTTTCCTGGAATCAGGTAATCTGCTGTCTAACATACATCATGGGTTTAGGCGTGGTTTTAGTACGACAAAGCAATTAGTTGAGTTTACGCGTGACATTTTCTTTAGCCTTGACGTTGGCAACCAGGCTGACACTATATTTATGTGCTCCTCTAGAGCATTTGACACAGTATTACATTCTAAACTCCTTGCTAAACTTAACGCAGTACTAAATAATCCTCAACTACTTAAATGCCCTTCAAGCTTTCTTTCTGTTCGCTCCCAGTTTGTCGTTTACAGCTCGACCGACTCTGCTGCTATTGATGCGACATCTGTAGTGCGTCAAGGCTCCGTTCTTGGGGCGCTGCTTTTTAAATCCACACATATGATTTGCATGTTAACTTCTCTTCTACCATTCGCCTTTATGCTGATGATTGTGTTTTACATGAAGTGATTAACTGCTCTAATCATCATTTCTGCCTCCAGGAGTCGTGCAACACCTCGGAAATGAACATTAATTTCGATAAAACCATCCTTATGTCCTTCTGTTAAAAATAGTCTCCTTCTCTTCTTCATTACTCCTTCAATTACCACGCTGTGCCTAGGGTATGTAAGTATCTCGGTGTCATTTTTACGCATAAAATGTCATGGTCTAATCACATTGTTTATATTTATAACAACGCACTAAAAATTGGGTTACCTGCGTCGTACACTATCCAACTCTCCAAAAGATACTAAGCTACTATTAAATAAATTCAAGGTGAAGAGAAGTAATTAGTTAATTCGTAGATTAATTATGAACATATTGCATGAAATTACGCTCCACATATATACGAAGATGAAAATTAAATTGGGAGGTTTTACGTGACAAAACGGTGGTATGATTATGAGCCACGCCATAGTGGAAGAGTACATATAGATTAATTTAGACGAGCTGGGATTCTTTAGCGTGCACCTAAATGTAGTGCAGATGAATCGCAAAAAGCAGCGAAGGGCAGGCGGTACAAGCACCTGTTCCAGTTTTTTGCGGTTACTGTCATACCAACAAGGCCCAATTTTTACCCTTCTTAACCTAAATATAGGTGCACAAACGCTCTTGAATTACGCCCCCATCTAAATCTGCCCGATTCTTGATAAATCCCCCGAGTTAGTGGTCGCCAATGACGTTAAGGTCATTATCATCACCATCATCATCATGCGGTTGCCGTGGCCATAATTCAACCCATGACCTCGAGCTCACTAGCGCAAACAGAATCGAGTGTACAATATGCATAATATTTTTTAATAGCATATGACCAACTGTCTAGCATGCGCGATCTGTGCTGTGCGACTTGTGTTATGTTGCATTGAATCGCAGCCGCTGAAAAGTTGCTGTGACTACTTTTGTGAAAGAAGCACGACACCTGCAGAAATGCAACAAAATGGCTGAAGTACGTTTATCTACCCGCACGCTTAAGGTAGCAATCAATGCAAAACAAAGCCCGATTACATCTAAACATTAGGGCAGGTCCTCGTACATCAGTAAGATGTATGACCGGTGCTCAAGGAAGATACCTCATGAGGTGTGCTTAACGGTCAGCGTTTAATGTACACAAAAGGCTGCGGGTTTCCGCAGAACTATTACGTCAGACTCTTCTCTTTGCTTCGAGTTGCAGACAAATTCAACTTCACCCTGCCATCTGCTAGCCGCCAGGTTAGCTCAGATGGTAGAGCGGCTGCCCCGGAAAGGCGGTGGTCGCGAGTTCGAATCCCGGATAAAGGCCAATTTTTCTTTAACTACGAAGCTTTCATTTCGAGGAACCCTAATGGGTTTCCTTTGAAGCACTTGCTACGATAAAGTGGATGTCTCAGTTTCCCTTAATTGATATGTGCAAATAAATAATGTATGGCACACATTTCAATCTACAAATCCTAACTAGCTAGTTCGCAAGGTGTATCCACTTGAAACGAATTCTCTGACGTGCACCAATGTCAAGATGTTCAAAGCGTCCGATGAGATGCATTGGCGTTCCTGTTACTTCTGTGCTGCAGTGCGTAAGCAGCGTTACAACATTAAAAATGCAATTTTCGTAAGTGTGCTCCTTCATTTATTCAGCTATATATATATATAATAAAAGCACACTTCTTTTGGGGGGTACGCACCATTGTGACACAGGGGCTAGAGGTCTTGTAACTATTTACGTATGTGATAATACTTAGTTGCGCAAGCACCTCATATCACCATTATTTCTTGGAAAATAATCATACATCGAAATATTCATCGCGGCATTGCTGCGTCGACGTCTCACACTGTGCGTCCCCCAGATTAGAGGTTTGCATGCCGGCCTAGATTGTAAACGGTGTAGCGCACTGACACGAAGTTACACGTTGCATTACACTGCAAATTGTGACCTATGCGGTGCATGCACGAAAACATTGCATGAAATTACGCTCCACCCGCCGTGGTTGCTCAGTGGCTATGGTGTTGGGCTGCTGAGCACGAGGTCGCGGGATCGAATCCCGGCCACGGCGGCCGCATTTCGATCGGGGCGAAATGAGAAAACACCCGTGTACTTAGATTTAGGTGCACGTTAAGAACCCCAGGTGGTCGAAATTTCCGGAGTCCCCCACTGCGGCGTGCCTCATAATCAGAAAGTGGTTTTGGCACGTAAAGCCCCACAATTGAATTTGTTAAACTACGTTCCACATAGACTGGAACAAGAAAATTTAATAGTGAGGTTTTACGTGCCAAAACTGTGATAAGATTATGAACCACGACTTAGTGGAAGACTATATATACATTTTGACCAGCTGAGGTTCTTTAGCGTGCACCTAAACATAGCGCAAGTGGGGCGCAAAAAGCAGCGACAGATGGATGGTACAGCCGTATGTTCCTGTTCTTTTGCGCTTATGTCGTACCAACAAGGTCCAGTTTTTTACCCTTCTTAACCTAAATATAAGTACACAAACGCTTTTGCATTTCGCATCCATCGAAATATGCCCGATTCTTGGTCGATTCCCCCTAAGTTAGTAGTCGCCAATGACGTTAAGGTCATTATCATCACCATTACCATCATGCGGCTGTCGCGGCCAGTATTAACCGGCGACCTCGAGGTCACCAGCGCAAAAAAAAAAATCAAGTGTACAATATGCATATTTTTATAACAGCCTGTGATCAGCTGTATAGCATATGCGATCTGTGCTGTGCGACTTGTGTTATGGTGTACTGAAGCCCAGTTGAAGAGTTCTTTGTAGGGGCAACTTTTGCGAAGGAAGCACGATAGCTGTAAGAAATGCAACAAAATGGCTGAAGCACGTTTACTTTACGCGCAAGAGTAAGGTAGCAATAAACGCAAATCAAAGCATGATTACATGTAAACATTCGGCCAGGTCCTCGTACATCAGTACGACGTATGACCGGTCTTCAAGGAAGATACCTCGTAAGGTCTGCTCAACGGTCAGCGTTAATATAAACAAAACGCGTCTAGTCTGAGGTTCGAGAACAGGATACACACGGTCGCAGCGATTAGACACTCTGAGACTTCGTTCATGTGGATCGTCCGACGAAGCTGCTACCACACCGTTGGCCAGGTGAGTTCACGATACGGGTCACAATGTTATTGTTATCCAGGCCTCCAAAACAAGTTACATGAACTAGCTAAACGAAGGACGTCTTAACGCGGGTGTACACATCACCGTCATTTTGTTGATACCTCGTCGTCAAACGTCTTGAGACGCGTTGTCGGTGGTGCACAGACTCGTGTCATCAGCACTCTATGCCGTTTTGTGCCACTGCTTGACTGCCGGCTTCCTAGGAGCCGCCATCGCTTTAGAAGTCGTCCCGGCGCTGGTTAACCATTGCATCTCATAGTGGTGCGGGAGGCTGCGCCATGGTAAGGGATCTCGACCTTCCGGGCGATACATCTTCAGAAGTTCAAAAGCGGCGCTCATAAAGCCTTAGACAATCTCGCCAGTCACTGTCCTTGTTACTCGCTTTATGGCCTGTCCATCAGGAACGGAAATCGGTACAACTGTGCACACTGTGGCTGCTGCGGACCTGCTGTCGATTCTCCAATGGGCTTGCCGAGGCGTTGACGTCACTAAGAAGCGGCCAGCTGCTGCTGATTAACTGTCTGCCATCACGACGCCATCTTTGTTTAGAAGATCATCTTTGTGTAGACCATCTCTGTTCCACTCTCGTAGCTGGAGAGAATACGCGCAGAAAGAAAAGGATTGCAGCTGATTGTTCATCTGGCTGCGTGCAGCTGTGATTCAGCTTGCCATGAGTTTAATCGTCGTCCTTGTTCTTCTGGCTGCAGAGATGGCTCGTCTGTGACGAGTCCCTGAAGAACGAAAATCTGTACACCTGTACACCTAAACACCTAAAGTACACCTAAAGCCTACTAAAGCGTCCAAGATGTCCCCTTTTCCTATAAAATAAGAAAAAGAAGGTCTTTAGGATGAAGTCAGGAGTTGTTTCACTGTACTGAATAATGATTCACGAATGCAAGAAAGCTGCTCCACGTGGACATTCGTGACACGTCTAGCTTACTCAGACGTACAAACTTCTATCACCAACTGGAAGCCACGTTGCTCGAGGATTCCTTCTTCCAGGTGAACTTGTAGTTCCGCTCGCAGGCAACAGGCTGCGATCTTCCCCGTCTCAGCATACTTGCGGGTACTGTCGCATATGATTCGAGTCGAAGAGTGGTACTGGTACGCATACTAAAAAATAACAGCTGCTCTTCTAGGAAATGGAAGCAAAGTGCTAACGTCGATGCCTATTAGCGGCACATTGTGCTCCCTTAAATTTTTAGTCACAGATCCGTTAAGTAATTTATACATAGCAGCTATTTTGATTAAACACTTGTATAGTCGTACTGCGGTGTGTTAGATGTGGTAGCTTCGCCTTGACTTCTCAGGCAACCTGTGGTTTCACAGGTGGCAGCAGAGCTCCTACGGGAAAAAAGAGAAAACGACGGAGAGCGACATGTTAGACCCATGGGAAACACGGGGAAGGCGGAGACGGAAATTCAAGACCATGAGCGCGACGAGAACAAGGTGAAAGTGGGAGCCAACGTTTCTGCAAGTGGACTTGTCTTCTTCAAGGCGACATATGCTGTCCTCGCCACAGTATATATAGGCGGTCTTTTTCTTGAGGGGAGAGGGGGTAAGGCTGGTGGGTGCGGCAACGAGCGAAGAAGGTGTGTTAATGGCGAGAGTGTAGAAATGGGAATAAAGGAGCGCTGCGCACAAGGCCGGTGAAACGGCCGTCTGTCAATCACATGTGAACGGCTGTGTGTCAGCTGGCGTTTCAACATCGTGCACAGCATCCCTCTATCACCTGGTTCTGGTGGCCGTAAGCTACAGTGTCTCTGAAAGAGGTATTAGAACGACCGTCAGAAACCGGTGCTCGTGAACAAAAATATAAAAGAAAATACTGTAGTAGAATAAATAAATAAATAAAAGGGGGGAAACGGAGAGGAAGCAAAAAAAAAAAACACACTAAGCAACGAAACTATGTGTTGTTGTCTATAGCTTGAAAGTTAGCACAGTGAATAGATTCTAAAGCTCCCTTCGAAATGTTGATGCCTATTGGTTGCAATGTCTTGAACTTATGGATAAGGTATGATTCTCCGTATATTTTTTTTGCTCGTTCAGAACGGAAATTCGACTGGAAGATGTGGAGTTTGAAGTTCATCAATGTTATAATATGGTTGGTTGAAATGCTCGGCGACGGCTTTGGGAAGCTTTTCAGCTGTTTCCCCGCGATGTCCGTTTAATCTGACGTTCATTGATTGTCCCGTTTCACCGATATATTGTTTCTTACAGAAAGAACATTTAAGTGTCTAAATAACATCGGAACTTCTATAAGTAAAGCTAGTTTGGACTTCGTGTGTACAATTTTTGCGGTGCTTTTAATTTTAATGTCACTTTGAAAGTGCCTGCAGGTTTTGCGCTTGAGGCGTCAACATGCTTTTATTACGTGGGAATGATGTTGGCTGAATTTTGGGTGCACTAACATGTCTTTAAAGTTTCTGTTGCGGCGATAGGTAACCCTTGGTACGTACATCCGGGAACGTTTTTCTCATATGCTCGTTACTTGATAATATTGGGTGGTATTTTCGTAGGATGTTGTTTATGTTTGGGAGTGCATTTGAATATTTTGTTAGAAAGGATGGCGGTCTGCCAGATTCTGGTGTGGGCTGTTTCTTAGTTAATTCCGATTGTCTCTCCAATCTTGACGCGGCATCATAAGCTCTATCGAGAGCAACATGTGGATAGTTTCTTCCTGCAAGCGTTGTTTTAAGGTAATTGAGGTGGTGGATATGATCATCGTCTTCGCTGCAGATTATTCTTATTCGTTTCAATTGTCCGACACAAATTCCTTGCTTGCAGTGTCGCGGGGGATGACTATTGTAGTCTTCAATAGTCATATTGCTGGCTATCCGAAGGCTTCCGGTAAATTTAGTGTCTCAGTTTTTCGTTTTCAGTTATCCGTGTTCTATGTAGACCATCGTGTCGAGGAACTTGATGTGACTAGGACAACGATGAGCAGTTAATTTAATACTCGGGTTAAAACGATTGAAATGGCTAATTAAGTCGGTTAACGCGCTTGTGCCCTGTTGCCGTATTATAAGTATGTCGTCATTGTAACGAAGATAGGTATAAGGTTTTAAAGTTTAGGATTTCAACAGGTCTGCTTCAAGCTGCCCCATGAAACTGTTCGAATACGTGGGAGCTAATGGTGTTTCAATGATAGTTCCGAAAGTTTGCAGGTAGTGAATAGAATCGGATTCGATACACTTGCGCGTGAGAACTACCCCTCAGGAGCGACAGGTAAACTTCAGGAGCGTGCGCTTGGGGATTGGTTGCGAGGGATTTCGAAACGGCTTCAATTCATTCACTCATGGGTATGTTAGTGTAAAGGGCAGAGAGAGATAAAACTTTATTGTGTCCTTGATGGGGTTAAGGGGTGGCGGGGGTCGGGAGACTAACCCCCAATCCCCCCCTTCCTCAGACGGCGGCCAGTTCTTGCCTTCTGGCGGCGTCTTCGGCCATCCGGACGGCCCAGAGCTGCTCCTCTGGGTCTAAGCTGAGCAGCAATGTCTCCCACTGCTCGGCCGTACTAATGATGCGTGTGTTAGTGCGGGAGGTGTTGGTGGGTGAGGCTTTGGGGCATTGCCAAATAATATGATTGAGGTCGGCGCGGGCTTTGCACGCTTTGCAGAGTGGTGAGTATGCATCGGGGTACATGCGGTTGTAAAGCACGGGGTTCGGAAAAGTTCGTGTCTGAAGGAGTCGCCAAGTGGTGGATTGAGACTTAGTCAGTGTTTTGTGTGCTGGGGGGTAGCGTAACCACTCTCTGCGGTAGTGCAGTAGAATTTCTCCGAACGTGACCATTCGGTCCCGCGCGTGACCGCGATGCAGAACAGAGGGCTGGTCGGGATCGGAAGGGCAGAAACATCAAAAGTGACTAGAAGAGCCCGGTCGGAAAGGATTTGGTTGGCGTCGATGCCATTGATAATTCGAAGGAAGTGCGGGGTGTCTTGAACAAAAGATGGTGGTGGGGACGTTTGACAGGTGGCGATTTAAGAATTTAGATAGTGAGTCGGTAGGTGTGTTGTTATTAGACACAATAGCCCGACCTGGGATTTATGCTTGTAGATATTTCTTCGACGGAAACTTTATGTATTTTAGGAAGAAGATAAAAGCGGTCTCCTTCTTTATTCATGGGCATCAGGAAGCTATATTCAGATTGCGCGATTAGTTCCTTAGACAGGAGCTCCGCTATTATGTTTTCACAGTATTGCTGTATCTGAACTTGGGTTAGAGTAAAGTTTTCTGTAATGAGTGTGGTTGCTCAGTTGTTTGGAGGCCTCGATCTTGCACTTTTCTGTAGGCCAGATTACGATGCTGCCGCCTTTGTTTTTTAAGGGTCTGGTGCTGAGCGGGGAACAAGTTGTTGCATTTCCGGCAATGCCGCGCTGACTGTAGACTTTCCTTTGAGATCACCTTTATGTATAAATCGAGGTCTGGGCATTGTCTGGGCGAGGAAAGAATATGTCGCCATAAGTCCAGTTGTCCAGAATTTGGCACCCACTTTCACCTCGTTCTCGTTTTGCTCATCATGTTAAATCGGTGTCATTTCGAGGCAGCTACAAAACAAGTTCAAGGGCCTTTGTACCGCATTACCTCGTGAAGCTAATCTCAGTTCAAGCCAACAACGAGAGATATTTGCGGATATTGGTTCCACCCTAAAACAATTCCTCAACCGGTATGTCGAGAGTATGTCTGACTGTGCCCGCTTGGGACACTGGCAATTTCTCGGAGCTCCGAAATGCAACAGCATTACGCGCCGCAGTGCCATAAACTTCCTAAATAACTGCTGCTTTCTCGAAATGGGAAGCAAGCGACAGCAACAATACCCGAGAATATTTTTTTGTTTTCCGTTCGCTTGGTACAATTACCAATGCTGTCTTTGAATGCAAATGAAGTACAAGCATATAATTGCGTTTAATTCACAATGTTGTCTTCTCTGCGCTCGCTTACTGCGGCGAGTGTACCGTGCGCTTTGGTTCAGAATATTGTCACAAGATGTCGCCGCCATGGCGCTGCTCCTTGAGATGTCTTTCGGTGTTCTGCTATAACATCTTTGTTAGTAGATGTCTTCACTTCACGTTAATACGATCCATTAATATTACGCTTTACAATATTCCCCGTACAATTCTCGCTTAAGCTTGGCCCTAAGGTCGTAGAGCTCAACCACAGACCACGATTCTCTCACCTAAGGGAGCGCGAATATTCAAAAAATCAAAAACAGGAAGAATAGTCTGCTCTTTTCAGTGTTCATACAAAAATTCTATATTCGATGCATTCGGATATTCTTATTGGTCATTATGGAACTTATGGAATAATGATGGCAATGGTAGCCACCTTAACTCTGCAATACCCCTTCAAATGCTCTTTATCAATCAATCTGATTCGCAAATACTTAGTCATTTCCGCAAGTCCTGTTTCTTGATTGATTGCTGTTCATTGTAAGTGACCGATTAGAATAATCCGAACAACTGTACTGGTTTCTGCATGCTCAGCAGACAATTTCCCTATAGTTCTTTTTTTCTTTGCAACATATGCTGCGGTAACACTACCCATGTTTTGCAAATTTTGCATAATGCTGTTTCAGTTTATATTATGCACATATACATGGCACTGTAATGGTCCGGGACTAGACGGTTGATAGTGCAACACTAGTGCAAGCTAATAGGGAAGAAAATGCCCACTGAAATGCACATGCGTTGGCCTCCAAGGTTTACATCACGTGGATGAAATTATGCACATCCGTAACTAATGTCACCGACATGCTTGCACTACTTATAGGTAACGTTTTTTTTATTAACAATAAGGAAATGCTTGGCATTCGATTCGATATTTGGAGGCAGTTTTGTTTTCTTCTAAATCTTCGTATTTGATTTGAGATTTTGCGCCACATGCTCCCAAGGTTCCCGCGACCATTATTTTGTCAAATTAATTTTGACATGTTTAACTATCCTACAGGGAACTAGAAAAATGTTCTAGTAAAACAATCATACACTGCGAAAAGCTCTCCAGTTGATATCTCCCCGGCGCGGTGCCCGTTAATTGCATCAAGGTATGCGCCTTTTGTCTGTCTTCATCGCCCCGTACCGGTGGTTGGGTAAACGTTCGATATTAGTCTGTGTATAGAAGGCCGGATAACCTAGTTTTGCGCGGCCAGACCAAACTATCTGCATCAAACAAGAATGTGCACTGTCGGATAGCCGTTGGTAAGGGCAACCCCTCAGTGTTTTGTCAACATCGGTTTACGTTGCTCTGTGTCTCCCCCTGGGAAGGGGGCCTCATGGAAAACAGAGCACCGAGCCCTGCAGGGAAGCGACGTACTACGCCGCCGGCGAGTCGCTTTCCTTCCGGTGTCATTGCACTCACCTCGCGCCGAGAACTTCCGGGCTGCCTCGACGCCGGTGATGACGCAGCCAGACAGCGCGCTGACGGGCCCATTAAGTGGCTTGCCCTTCCGCCAGCACTTGTGTCCCGGCGTGTAGCACTCCACGTCCGATACCAGTGCCGTCCCTGCGTTTCGCAGCGGCGAGGAAAGGTTAACCCCACGACAACAGATCACTCGCGAGGGACGATCGAGTTTTTTTTAAAGGAGCGCCATATAGCATTCAGTTTGTCCTGTCCTACGTTTTATTATTTCGCAGTCCCTGGCTAGCGCGAGTGCTGAGGGAGCAGCGCGCAGCTTATGGCACTGTGGTAAGGTCATGACTTCACGGGCATCACGTGACAAGTCGACGCGCAGGCCTCTCGTGTGCAGATATTCGGTGCACGTTTAGTGAACAGCAGGTTATAAATATTAGTCTGGGGCCCTCTGCTCGGCATTCTATAAACAGCGTGTTGGCTCAATCAATCAATCAATCAATCAATCAATCAATCAATCAATCAATCAATCAATCAATCAATCAATCAATCAATCAATCAATCAATCAATCAATCAATCAATCAATCAATCAATCAATCCTAAAATTCGTTACCATTGTAGCCGCCAATGACGTAGATTGTGTCTCCAAGCTGCGCCACGGCAAATGTGCTGCGGGCGCAGATCAGGGGAGGTTGCTTGTGCCAGCTCAATGGAAGGTGGCCATCACTGCGGAGCACTGCGAAAGGATACACGCGACGCGAGGGCCCACAGTGAGTGCATTTTGTATCAGATAAACTGCACTTATTCTCAGGGTTATCGTCTCTTGCACAGCACAAGAATGAATGAGACTATACGAAATATGGAATTTTGGACATACGAGGGACACCAGGCAGAATTTCACACCCATTCGCAGTGCCACTGACAATCTTTCTTGGGAATGAGCTCAGCCACTCGCGTCAACTATGTGTAAGTGTCTAAGTTATACCGAACGTAATCTGGGATTAGGCTGCACACATTACAATGTAGACATTCGTCTAACTTAAGACCCAGCGATTGTGACTGGATTCGTGTGTTGCACTAGAAACTTACCGTTGTGGTTCAGCGCCCACGCAGGATAATAAAATTACTGGTGCAACAGTGCAGTCACGATCTCGATGGGGCCGCCGTACATTTGTTATCGGTGCTTATTAGGCAATGGGCGCCGATTTTCACGCTAGTACTTTCTATTCGTTACTAAATACGTAAACGTTCGATAGCTCCTTTGAGATCGTGCAACGTTGCACCACATCGAAAGAATGCGCCCAACCAGATTAGCACGCAGTGTCTTGACGGGGGTATACATGTGACCGAACTGGTAACATTAGGGGAAAAGAAGCTCGGTGACTTGGTATCCGATACTGGTTCTGCTACCGGTTTATGCTGTATTAGTGACAAGGGCATGCACTGTTGGGACACTGGAAAATCTTGAAGCGCGGTTGCACTAGGCCATTTTATTGTGCGCTTTGCGCCAACACCTATAGCTAACTTCTACTTCTACATGCATCGCATAGCGCCACGACATGCCGTCTTGTCTTATGGAAGCACAGCGCAAGACGGAACGAACGAATGGCAAACACGCACGCAGAGCGTTGCATGTGTGCCGCTCTTGTCCGTTCTTCTTCGTTGTTCTTTAAATAAAATAAGGTTGCCTTGCCAAAGTAGCTCGAATCCAGAAATGCCGTCATTAGTATACACTTTGCTCACATCCGTATCGAAAGTGCCACAACCTTCGTATGACGTACAGGCATGATACTCTACATAATGCTCGACTAGCATGTGGGAAATGCGGTTAAGCTTATAGTTGTAACGGGTGCCCACCTGTGTACAGCCGGCGGCGACCGTCGAAGCCGCCGATGACGTACAGCCGACCGCCGTGCTCTATCATGCGGTGGCTGCAGCGTGGGTAGGGCAGCGGTCGCACCAGCGACCACGAGTCCAGGGAAGGCGTGTACTCCTCCACGCTCTCCAGCACGTGGCGGCCGTTGAAGCCACCGCTGATGTATAGCCTGCCTGCGCGCACCGCGCACACACATAGTTAAGAGGACGCTGCAGCTCGGGCCCAGCTTCGATGCGAGCTATTCAGACACACGTAATAAGGCAGAAGCGCTTTTCTGGGATAACCTCTGGACCGATTTTAATGAAGTTTGTCGCAATTGAAAGAGAAACTGAAATTCTAGTGACTGCTAGAAGTGGAATTTCGATTTAGACCATGAATTTTGTTCAAAAGATTTTCAAAAAATCGAAAGTATGAAGAACATATAGAAGCACGAAGTTTACAAGTTAATAGCTATGCATCAAGAAGAGATATTGCGGCTCTGTAAACGACATACATTAGATCATTCAAAACCGACAAACTCTGTACGTCAATCTATATCTTACGTGAATTTGTTACGTTGTGTACAAGGGTTCTGCAAAAGCTATATGCTCATATTACTAATTTTTTTGAGAGTCATCTTTGACATATCAATTTTGTCCGCTTTGGATGTACTATTAGATGCAATTCACAGAATTGTGATATCATTTTTCATGGATAAGTTAGGGACATGTAAACCTGTCAGTTTCGTTTTCCGAAAATTTAAAATTTTTGCGAAATTTTAATAAAAATATACCATCTACATAAAAAATTTGAAACGCCAACTGTCACTAGGTAACTCCTTTGAGATCGTGCAACGTTGGACCACATCGAAAGAATGCGCCCAACCAGATTATCACGTAGTGTCTTTTCCTTTTAAATGCAACAAATCTCGCCAAATTTCGTGCAATGGTCGCCGAGAAAAAACCGAATTCTCCTTCTACATGTATTGAGATAGGAGCACCCGAGCTAAAGCTTCCTCTTAACGTCCGTTTATTGAAATACGGTGGCCTTCTCGCCACGGTGCGGCAGTCGTATTTGTGTAGCGCTGGATTAAAGGTCCGGCTGCCCCGGACCTTAGGCTTATTTTTATGTGGCGTGCCTTTCACATGGCGGCACAACGAGTTCCGTCATCCCGCCGCATCTGCGACCGCGCACCCGCAACCACCGCGATCCGCCAAATCGGCCGCGACGTAGTGACACGACGTGGTGTAGTAATCGGCCGGATTGTCGACGGGGTGAAACAAAGCGACGTCGAGATAGGCGCTTTTGTCCACGCCTATTTTGACACGTGTTAAAGTGCTGGTATCTCGGCAGCTGCTGATCAAGTGATCATAAAAGTTCAATGCTTCTTTGAAACCGCAAATCGTAATATATATTCCCTATTTCATCTATGTAAGGAAATGTAGACATTCGAATGGTTTTCATGCTTCTATCTATAAATACAGGCATGAATATTCTCTGAACGGGGGCCAAGTAAAAGCGCCGCTCGGGTGGAAATCGTGCCGTCAGCGAAGCATGCGATAGTTTCTAATGAAAATTCCTCTGCGACGCTCGCGGCAACATCGCTTTTAATGCGAATAGAATTGTTTGCATACTTCAGCCATTCTAAGCCAATCTGTCCGTACCTGTCCATCCGTTCGTCCATCTGTCCGTGCCATAGCAAATGTGGCGCGATATCGGAGCATGTGGCATATATAGCCGAAGCAACGAAAGTCTCAGAATTACCGCTACACATGTTAAATAAACATCGCTACAGGAACACGGTCAGTCGCTACATTGCTCGAACTGGTATTGGCATTACCGTCGACAGTCATCGTGAGATGAGTTAGGCCATATTTTTCTCTTCGCTCTACTCGCCTCATGTGGAACAGCCTTTGCATTAACAAAAACTAATCACTCAATCAGAGCTACGCCTTATTTAGACAGAACGTGTTCCTTGCCATGCTTCTAGTCGCGTACTCTAAAATATGTCATCATCACTTCAAACCACTGTTCGGCATGAAGCATATATATATATATATATATATATATATATATATATATATATATATATATATACGCAGGAAAGAGACGACGAACTTTTTGGAAGACTTCTTTTACTTAACGTTTTCGGCTGGTGGACCAGCCTTCGTCAGAGTACAGTAACGTAGTGACTGTACTGTACTCTGACTGTTACTGTACTGGTTACTGGTTACTGTACTCTGACGAAGGCTGGTCCACCAGCCGAAGACGTTAAGTAAAAGAAGTCTTCCAAAAAGTTCGTCGTCTCTTTCCTGCGTATGTTACGTCGGGTCCTGCGTGCTGAACTTTGAAGAAAACCCCTATATATATATATATATATATATATATATATATATATATATATATATATATATATATATATATATATATATATATATATATATATATATATATATATATATATATATATATATATACCCACCCCCCGACACGCAAGTCAGGGGGCGAGTGTCGCCGCCTCAGATGCAGGCTGGGAGGTCTTGGGTCCCAGCAGCCTCTTCAGCCAGTTGGATGAGCCGGAGCTGGAGCTAAGAGTCCGAGCTGCGCAGCAGGGTCTCCCAGTTGTCTCTACTACCTATTTTGTGCGTTCCCCCGGGAGAGTACGGACATGCCCATATTATGTGGTCGATGGTCCCTCTCGCCCCACAAAGATTACATCTATCGCTCCTGGCCTGGGGAACATGTGGTTCGCCATAACCGGGTGCGGATACGTGTAAATTTGTAGTCGTCTCCACACGACTGCTTGTCTGTTGTTTTATTTTGGGTCTGGCGGGGATACCAGTCTACAAACTAATAGTGCGAGGCCCACAGAGTCACGTCAGCTTGTAAGCAGTTTGCTATAATCACGCATATCTTGTTTACTCGCCACAACGGTCGATAATAAAGATTGGAGGACGCTTAAGCTTCGCCTTCAAGACTGGAACGCGACAGCGTTCCCGTCGACCCGCCAAGGGGTGTAAGACAATGGGCTACGGCGCAGCGACTACGCGCCCCGCATCGGACGCGGTGAGCGTCGAGCAGCGCCGCGTCCGGCGCGGCAACGAAATGTGCGCCTGAGCAAGCGACGCACGCCTGAGCCTTAGAAACAGCTCGTTTCTAAGGCAACACCGCATTCACTAGAGACGCTTTTGTACCGCTTTGAGGCATCGAACTCGTGGCTGACATTCTGCTTCTGGACGCCGTGCAGTACAGACGCAGAATGGAGGGCTCCTCGAGAGCTGCGAAAGCGGCCGACGTTGGCCGTGGTACCCCGTGTTCTGCGTTGCCCAAGGATTACCGTGTCATCTTGCCTCCGTTACCAACAGGTGAAGGACAAAGGCGCGCAGTTGTATTGCACTGCGACGTCACTGGACGGCCTTATAGAATCGACGACTTCCGGAAGCCCTTGAAGGATGCTGGAGTAATTCAGCAAGTAGGTGGAATTGGTGCATACCAAATGTCGCACGTGTGGCTGCTGAACATGAAGACAGATGAGGCAAAGCAGACGCTGCTAGACGCCGGACCACTACTGGTGAAGAACCGGCCATGCCTCGTCATTGATCCAGCGAGGCAAGAACTCAGGATTAAGCTACATTGGGTCGCGTTCGACGTCACCTCTGAGACCATTCGACGAGCCTTCCGAGAGTACGGCGAGATAAAGGAAGTCATCAGTGATCGGTGGAAGGCCGAGGACTTTGAGGGCGCCGAGTCAACGACTCGTCTAGTTCGTCTTCTGCTGCGCGATGGTGTCACACCAGACCGCATCCCACATCAGATGCGTCTTGGTAGCGGCACTGCGCTAGTGGTTGTGCCTGGACGCGCCCCGTTATGCCTTCGTTGTCACAACACTGGACACATACGACGTGAATGCCGAGTGCCCAGGTGTGGTGCTTGCCGAGCGTTCGGGCACGAGCAGGCTAATTGTACTCGC
Organism: Dermacentor albipictus; assembly: GCF_038994185.2. Taxonomy (NCBI): domain Eukaryota; kingdom Metazoa; phylum Arthropoda; class Arachnida; order Ixodida; family Ixodidae; genus Dermacentor; species Dermacentor albipictus. The sequence continues at coordinate 41,316,384 of NC_091823.1, forward strand.
TCGTACGCCAGAGTTGCAAGCGTAGGCGGTGAAGCAGACCGGAGCGAGATGCTCATGGACGAGGAGGAAGCGGAGAGCGTGGCTGGGATGGTGGCGTCTATCAGCGACGCGGCCGCAGTGGCGGCGTCCACCAGCTCAGCAGGTTCGCAAGAAAACGGGGCTGCAGACGCTCGGGCAGCAGACGCCACTCTGGAAGACGCTTCGACAGGAAAGTACGAAGAAGGCTCGGCAGAGCGCCCTTCTGAAACCCACTCCTTAGGAAAGCAGCTCCCACTAAGTGCGTCCGGGAGTGGTGAGAAAACAGCTGAACTCAAGACTGCAGTAAGCGAGGTTGTTGCGACGCTCGAAGACAGTGATTCGACGGATGAGGCTGCAATGGACGCCGAGGCAACACCTACGAAGCGCCGACTCAGCAAGGCAAGCACGACTTCTCAAGACACCCGGCTACGAGCAACGGAGAGGCGTGGGACCGAGCCTGGAACCAAAAAGCCTCGGGTGGCCACCAGCCATCAGCGGTCGGCGTCGCTTACACGCGGCGGCGGCAAGTCGACGCCCTGAGCGTCGACTGGACTGTGTGTTGCTACAAGGCAAGGTCTGTGAGGGGAGCGCCGTAGGCTCGGTCTGGTGTCACTCGCCAATATGGAGTCCTTAGAGAGGTCTATAAATATTGCAACACTTAACGTCCGAGGGCTTAGTGCCAAGAGGCGGCAAAACCAACTTTACCGCCTCGTAACGGAGCATGATTTGGATATTGTAGCCATTCAGGAGACCAAAGTGGAGAGAAAGGATCAGACAGAGTGTATGGTGCGTCCTTTCACGAAACGCTATAACGTGTGTGTTGCTCATGCGGTGGGGAGGTCTTCGGGGTGCATTTTGTTAATTCGGCAGAGTCTTGGTGCTGTAGTGCAGTCGGTGACTACCTGTGAGTCAGGCCGTTTCATTGTATCTGACTTTTCGCTGTCAACAGAAAATTGGCGAGTAATTTGTCTTTATGCACCAACTCAGGCTCAAGAGCGAAAGCTTTTTTTTGAAGAAATGGAGACGTACGTGAAATGCGAGCGTAGAATAATCCTGGCGGGAGATTTCAATTGTGTCTGTACGGAACGTGACAAAACCAGTGGGAAACACAATGATGCAAGTACTGCTGTTTTGAAAGACTTGATTGCAGAATTTAATCTAGAAGACGTGGGTGAATGTCTTTGCGGTGGAAAAGCGGTCACCTTTACCCACTTTCAGGGTGCGAGCCATGCTAGACTTGACAGAGTGTACGTGTCGGCTGAACTAATTCAGTCGTGTCGAGATTATCGAGTCACACCTGTTGCATTTAGTGATCATTGTTTGGTTTCCTTCCGTGTTGGAAAGGAAAAAACAAATAGCAAGCAATTTTCCTGGGATCTTTGGAAATTTAATGCAAACTTGCTGAAAGACGACGAGTTTTGTGATCAGTTTCTCAAGGCTATAGATAAAACAACAACTAAAAACTTAGATAATTGGGGACATAAATGGGAGGTTTGTAAGCAAACAATTAAATTGAAAGCAATTGAAAGGGCCAGTGTTTTAAGTCACGCGAAAAAAGAACTCGAGTCCCGGCTTAGATTGAATCTGAAGCAATTATTGGAAGCTGAAAGTATACAACCCGGTTATTTCTTAGAAGACATAAAAAGCATAAAGCAAAAACTTGAGCTGATAGACCAAGAGCGATACAATGGAGCATTGATTCGAGCCAGAGCTGAAAAATGGTGCACAGGAGAAATGCCGACAAAACGTGCCTTGGGAGTCGAAAAGAAATATGCTTCCCAAAATGCAATAACAGAAATAGAACATAATGGGTTACTGTCTACCAACAAAGAAACAATAGCAAGTTGTTTTCTGGAATATTACAAAGTATTGTTTTCTCGTAGCCAAGTTGACACTGATAGATTTAAAAAAGACTTCATGTCATTGATGCCAACATTAGATGATGAAACCAAGGAAGTATTAGAAGTGCCCATAACAGTAGAGGAAGTTAAGAATGCGATTGACCATTTAAATAATGGCAAATCACCGGGACCGGATGGCTTAAGCGCTGCATTGTACAAGGCGTTTAAGGGTGTTGTCGCGCCTGTTTTGACTGAAGTATACAACGAGGCTTACGCGAACAAACATCTACCGCCGTCCTTTTTGTCAGCACACACGGTCCTAATACCAAAAACTGAAGACCCAATTAAATTACGTAATGTCACATCGTATAGGCCGATTAGCCTGACAAATATAGACTATAAAATATTAATGAAAGTATTGGCTAACAGGTTGCAGACCGTAATGAAAGATTTAGTCGGTCCACATCAAACGTGCGGAATAAAAGGAAGGACAATTATGACAAATATACACATAGCACGATCAATCCTTGAATGCTGTGACGCAATGCAACTAAGTGTCGCTATGCTGCAGGTTGACCTTGAGAAGGCATTCGACCGCGTGCCGCACGATCTGCTTCTATGTATGCTTGAATATGTGAATGTAGGCAATGTGATCAGTGAGGGTGTGCGGATGGCTTACGCCGGATGTACGACGAGATTGATAATAAACAAATCAGTAGGTGAATACATACCAGTACAGCGCTCAGTCAGACAGGGGTGCCCATTATCACCGCTTCTTTTTTGCATATATATTGAGCCCTTTTGTCTAAGCATAATTAGGAACAACGCGATACGTGGATTTCAGTTACATCAGGCCGAGGTAAGCCTTCTTGCTTACGCTGATGACATTGCAGTTTTCTGTGTCGATCATGAAAGTATAATGCATACCGTCAATGCTGTTAAAAGTTTCTGTCAAGCAAGTGGTAGTGCAGTAAACTGGGACAAGTGCGTTGGGTTCTGGCATGGGGAATGGGACGTCGCACCAAGGATGTTTTTGAACATTAAATGGCAAGAAACACCGACAAAATACTTAGGAGTACCCCTACAGTACTACTCTGACAATGAGCCTTATTGGAAAAAACAAACAGAGGTGTTACGTGAAAATGCACAAAAGTGGAAAGGATGGGATAAGTCGATTTTCGCACGGGCCACGACGTGCAACCTATTTCTTGTAAGCAAGCTATGGTATGTAATGCAAGTTTTGCATTGCAGCAGGTTAAATGTACAAAAAATGCACAGAGTGTTCGCGGTCTTTATCTGGAGCTCTCTATGGGAAAAAACGAGCCGAACAAATCTGTTTAAAAGAGTGAGTGATGGTGGGCTTGGTTTAGTGCATCTGTATGTGAGACAACTCGTCAGTCGATTTGTTTTTCTCAGAGATGTAGACCATACCTTTCTCAGAACTATGATTCAACTGAGGCTGGGTAAAGTGCTACCAGAGTTTGTTGTGTCTTCGGTGTGTCAGCAAGGACCAGTACGTGGATATCTAAAAGAAGTGGTGTCATCTTTCCGCTTCTTATCGGTGCGTTTTTCTTTGCAATATTTGACAGATGTGTCACGCAAAAAACTGTACAAGGACCTTGTGGATGTGTTATTTCCTGTGCCATTGTACCGTGAATTATACTGTGCAGGCAAAGGAAAAGATGTTTTGAAACGCGTTAAAAAAATGCTAGTTGCGCCAGGGGTTAAAACCTTTTTTTTTAATCTGCACACAGGAACCTTACCTGTTAAAACATGGTTAGAAGAAAGGGGTTTATTTGTTCCGTGGGGTACTCATTGTTTGTTATGCAAAAAACCAGAGACAATTGAGCATGTGTTTTTAGATTGCTGGGGTGGAGTGTTCTTCTGGGACATCTTACAAAGAACCTTGAAAAAAGAGTTGCCATTAAGTCCGCACGGAATCCGTTATCTCACGGTCGAAAACGACGATGGTATGCCTTTCGATCTGGTTATGCTCCTGGGCCTGCACAGTATATGGCGAACTCGGACTGCTGTACACAATGCGGATACTGACGCTAGACCGGTTCGCGAATATTTTTGCGAATCTGTGTCCCATTTTGTCGAAGTGCAGAAGGTGCAGTCGTATGTACCAGAATGGGTTCCAAGATTAGAAATGTTGTTGCAGATGCCGAAATACTGATGGCTTGTAGTCAGCAAACAGCTGACGGTTCTCGGTACTATTATCTTGTTAATCTGTTCTTCTGATCTCGTAAACTCTGTGAAAAGCGAGGCAATAAAAAAAAAAAAAAAACTCGTGGCTGAGTGGTAAAGTCTCCGTCTCACACTCCGGAGACCCTGGTTCGATTCCCACACAGCCCATGTTGCAAGTTGTTTTTTACTCACGAAGTGCCTGCTGGGATTTATCGCTCACGGCCAACGCCGACGACGCCGACGACACCGGCTTTTCTGCGACACGAGCTCATTAACGCTATCGCGTTAAAAGATAGAAGAGGAAGCGCTTACCTTTGAAGGCGCATGCCGAGCCGTCGCTGCGCCTCCTCATCATGCGGGCAACTATGGTCCACTGGTTCGTGCGAAGGCTATATCGCTCCACGGTGGACGTACGCTCCACGCCTGCGCCAGAAAGTGGGAAACGAAGCGAGAGTCGGGAAGTGACACGGGGCTTCTTCAGTGGTTACTGTTCAGATATGAAAGGTTGCTGCGGAGACTTTGTAGAACGTATTTTTTAATTTGTATAATTTCTTGCGTAGTCCATTAACGCTCTCTCCCCAGTTCCGAATTTCACTATAGCGTGGAAAATATAATGCGATATTAAATACGATAAGCTTTGTTTGCGTACACATACCCGAGTCTGGTTAGCTATCTAAAGAAGAAACATGGCCCTGATGACGTTTGTTCTGCCATTGCTGTACAACTCTATGCAAAATCATGCCAATAATGTACCAAAATGCAAGAACAACCACCTACCCACCCACCCAAAAACTGCAATTTTGCCGCATCACCTAATCATCCTTTGCCGGCATTGACGACTGCGTTTGCCTTTCCTTCGCACCTATTCGGTGACTCTTATACCACATGTCCATCCGCTTCCCTCAACTCCACTTCGTCCACTTCATCCTTGTAGTCTTCACTAGAGTGTCCGCTAGGCCAGCCTGATAATCAACACTGCCCTTTACAGGGGCACAAACCAGAAAAAGATTTTGAACTGTATTTTTGGTGCCACTTCTTAGATAAACTGAATACGTTGTATTCTGAACGAATGAAATAATGAACTTGGCAAGGTTGAGTAGCTTTTATCGTGCCACAGCTGCCCTGAATGTAAAACAAACAAACAAACAAACAAACAAACAAACAAACAAACAAACAAAAAACAAACAAGAACAATCAATCAATCAAACAAACAAACAAACTACAATAAAATTCGTGACGTCTCACTGACTTACTGATGCTGCTGTTTTGGCGTGAGATTCGATGAATACAACAACCTTCGTTTTCTTATCTTTACTACACAGTTTCTATCACGCAGCAAGTTATCTATTCGGGCAGATACCCTGTGGCTGGAGCCGCATGCTTACTTGCCAAGGTAGCATCCGCAAAGTGGGGAGAGGAGGAAAAAAACTTCAGCCATTTTACGCGCCAGCTTTTGTTTCAGGAAGAAACAGCGAAATTCCGCGAACGTTCTCGTGACCGATTTATTGTGAATTACATTCATTATTGCAACATCAACAGTTCATTTGTTGTATTCTGTTGTCGTTTACTTTCAGTATTTTTTTCATGTTTTTGAGTTACACATACAGTCAAGGTCAGAGAAACACTATATAAAGCGGCAATATTTCTTGCAGCAGAAGTCAGGTGCCGTTTTGTTATCCTCCATGCGACGCCTTATTGCTAATGCAGGGTGCAAAGGAAGTCGCAGAGGCGCCAGCAAAAGAGCGTTCTTATTGAGCCGCGGCCACGTGGGAGAAGTCTGAAGAGGCTCCATCCAATTCTTTCTCGCAATCGCTAGTACTAAGTTAAAGGTCCGAACACGACTCACTAGAGTTTCCCACGTCTAATTGTTCACTTCACGTCAAGAAACGACCAAATACACTACGATTCCGGCGTTGGGAAAGCAGCGGGCGCCGCTGTAGCTGCCATCTTTAAAACAATGGGGAAGCCGGACTTGCGCTTCGTTTCCGCCACGGCTTCTCTCTGGAGAAAAATAGTTTTCAGGCAAGCTGGTGGCACCTAATAGCGCAGTGTTCACATCGAAATGACGAAACGAGTGCCGCTCGTCCTTGACACGGAAAGGGTTAACAAACTTGCGTGGCCTCAGAGAGTGGCGTACCGGTGTGGCCGCCCATGGCGTAGATGTGCTCCCCGAGCACCGCCGAGGTCACGTACGCCCGCGGCACGTGCATCGGCGAGTGGTGTTGCCACTCGCCGCGGTCGAGGTCGTAGCTGTCCATGGAGCGGAGGTACGTACGCAGCTTCATGCCGCCCATCACGTAGATGCGCCGCCGAAACACGACCACGCCGTGGTACGCTCTGCACGCGGGTTTCAGTCCTATCAGTCGCGAACGCCTGATAGAGCTCGATAGAACGCCTGCGAGTAGAGCTCGTGACACATAGTGCGGCATGAAGACGAGTCGCGATAATGTGCGAGACGAGATGTGGTTCTGCAAGCGTATACGCTTCGCGCGTAGGTGTAAGAATGAGCTCCCGCTCTTCGGTGTCGAAATATATATGGCTTTTGAAATCGGACACCGATCGGAACTGTTTCGGACGTGGTAAGTGCTTCGGAAATGTCCACATGGTTTCGCTCATTCGCTCACTCGCATTTATACGCACAGACAAGCTGAAGAGCGTGGCGTTACGAAGATGCGGCTGTGCTGTCGTTGCACATTGTGCAGGCTAAAAAAAAGAAAAAGAAAGGAAAGTATTGACAAACTCTACTAGGGGAATCTTTCTGGAAAGGCAAGATCTATAGATGTGTTAAAAGGGGTGAGCATCGAGGAACAAGAAAACTGCCACACCCCATCTGTTTATTTTTCTTTAATTTGCTGCGTTATAAAAAGAGCATGGTAGTAGCTTGACTATGTAAACTCATACACGCTTCCACTGGCTTGCTTTCTTTGTCAGCGGCACTAATTCTCACGACATTCAGTGAGTGAGTGAGTGAGTGAGTGAGTGAGTGAGTGAGTGAGTGAGTTAGAGCAAGCGAGCGAGTGAGCGCCACTTCGTCATTGTGTGCTTGACCTAAATGGAAATAAGACACCAATGCTAAAGACGCGTCATACTTGCTTAAGTGGCTTAAGTGGTATCGCATTAAATTATGGTTGCGCTGTCCGAGAAATGTGCATAAGATTGAGGAGGAGGGCATTTTGTTTTAGGTTGCGTTAGTGAACGGTGGGAGAGTGAAGGGAATTGATTTTTGCGTTGACGATCCATATAGCTTTGCTCAAAGTGCCGTCTCATCAGCGTTACTTGGGGCTATGCTTGAACATACGTTATCCGCTGCACACGTGCTGTGCTGCACGTCTGCATGGAAAACTGGCCCTCGGTAGTTAGGCGTACTTCCTGAGCAGTACATTCGGACCAGCGATTCCCCTATAAAGTCCGTTTTCTTCTGTGCTTATGAGTATAACTCGAAGTTCAGTACTGCATTACAAACTTAGCATTGCTTTCCACTGCACTAGTCAATCTCAGTTTGCGAATCGGATTTACGAATAAATTCAGTTTTTTTTGGCAAGCCTGTGGTCAGTATACGTTTGCTCATGGGTGTGCTTCAGAGATAAACATTAGTTGTTTACACTACTAATGTTTCCTTCGAAGCCTCAGACAGGATTTAGTCGGTGGAGAAAGGGTGATGTGGATGACGAACGTCAGTGCGACGTTATTATTTCTCACTTTTTCACAATTTTTGCGTATTTCTACAGTCACAGCACTTGAAACGTACTCAAAAGTGGGCAAGCTATTCTTCGCGTACTTTGGAACGCGGCGTAATGGTTTCTCGATAAACGTTTAAAAGTCTCCGACCAGGCTCCCAAAATTTCTAACGACACGGAGACCTGGTTCGGTTAACTTGAAAGTGGCGGTGCCACTTGTGTCCTTGCGTCCATTCCGGCTTTTGGGAACCCACTCAAGGCAAGACTGAAACCATCTGCACGGTCACCCACGACGCGCAATCGACCGGTCTGAAGTTTGTGTTCTGTGCCCCTTCAATTAATTCAACGCCGAGTGAATGGACGTGCCTCGCAGCGAAAGACTTGTTCTCGTGCTGAAACCAGCGGTCTACTCGTGGGTCGAACGTTTCGATGGTGGAACGCGGCTGGCCGCTGCTCCATCCTCCGACGAGAAAGATCAGCTCACTCGGCAGCCGTGGCAGCCACCGCTCGGGATTCGTGCGACCGCACTGGTCACAGCGCGCCTTTTTCAGCTCCATGGGCTCTGCAAAGATCGGAGAACGCGATCCATGGTTTTTAAAACGCGCAGAGAGTTTCGATGTTCAATTTTCTTTCGCGATCCTGGCGGCATAATTTTACCGCATCTCTTGCATCTGCAGAATCGAGAACAGCTGCGGGACGTATGTAAGAAATATAATTTCGGTGAGTTTTTGTCGACGTTATACCGAATGTGGACTCCGTACGAGAAGTCTCCGCGGCAACGTCAGATGTGAAAACGTCAACTGTGTCATGACTAGAACCCTTGGAAAGCCCCTGTCCAGCCACTTGAATAATGTGTCCAATGTAAAATGTTGTAATAAACAGTTACAGAAGCGAAAGCATTGCACGATGATATATTGAAGGCGAGAGCAAAGCACTCGGCCGTCCACTTTCCGTCTTTTATTGCTAAAGTACGTCACACATATGGAAACGTACTGCAAAGACCGCATCATAGGTGTTCCATGATTTTAACTTCTGATTAGTGATTTTATTAGCGCTTTTGCTCTTTATGCAGTATAATTAGAGTGCACATTTGTGCCCACTGCGCTTTCCCAACAAACAGCCACTCCTATGATTTGCAAGACGATAACTATGGAGCATGCAAAGCAGTGTCATACTTACCGATCTGGTAGAATGCAGTGTGTGCTACACAGTGACTGTATAAATATATGTATCCGGAAGTACCACCAATGGGGGCAACGTGTTGGCGTGAATAAAACTCCGAGAGGAGAGTTCATTTACCGAGTTGCTTGCAACTCCTTTTGCTGGAGCAACCGCTCATTCTCTATTTTACCCCCGTTCGAATATATCAAAGTCATCGCTGAAAATACCTGATGCTGCAAATGAAAAACTTGTAATTTTTCTTAGAGAAAAATGTGTATCAAGTCAGTCATTGAAGCGATGATACTATGCATGCGCTGACCTTACTCTAAGAGTAATGAGTAATGTCATAAGCTACTTGCTCTTGTCAATGCTATGGTAGCGCAATCAACACAAGTAGCAGCTGGATTCGCCCTGCTCGTTTTCATCTGGCTTTGCGCCTGCAGCGAGAAAATATTATCGTCAACTTTAAATTTTAATATAACAATACCCTTTTGCAGAGTTATGTAAGCTGTCTGTCCTGGAAAGCTCCCCTGCCACGAGAAATGCATTTCCGCTGGTGGAGCTGCAGATGTCCAAACAAAAGATGAAAGTGAATACCACTGAATACCTATTGTTGTGTAGTCCTTTCTGGAAGAAACAACGGTTGCAACAGAGGAATGGCGCCGCTTAGATCGAGATGTAACCACATTATTCATATATATATATATATATATATATATATATATATATATATATATATATATATATATATATATATATATATATATATATATATATATATATATATATTAGGTTAGGCATATGGCAGCGAAACCATATCTATATATGCAGGTGGTCCTGTGCAGGTACGAAAGATAAACTCGCATGAAACGTGACACCTAAGGCAGATCTTTAACCCACTGCGGTATCGTATCTTTAGCAAATACAATGAGGCGTAATTTTGAAATCATAGCTGCGCCATTCATGGTAAAAATCGGCGAGTTTAGTGAACCTTACCGTGCCCAATAGTGTGGGCGAGAGAGCTGCCGGTAGCTGCGTAGTTATGCATGGTATATGGACAACTTACGCGACTTCTTAACAACGTTCCACCAATGCGGCGCGCAATAAGCAAACACCTTCGGCATATCAAACCTCACCGTAGTCAGGCTCGGGTTCCTCCTGCGCGGCTGCTGCTTGAGCGCCTGCTTGAGCGGCGACTGCCGCCTCGGCGGCTTGCAGAGCTTGCTGGGCCAGGAAGAAGTTTGCGGCCTCGTTGACGGCAGCGGCGGCAGCCGCGGCCGCATTCGGAGCCGCGTTAGCCGGTGGAGTCGGTGCCGGCGGGTTCTCCGGCTCGGTCAGTGCGCGCATCAGCTTGTTGGGCGAGCACATGCAGGGGCCCAGTGTGAGGGCTTGCATGATGGCCTCCTGGAACTCGGCCCGGACAAACAGCGAAGGCCAGCGATCGCGGAACTGGTCCAGGGCACTGCGCAGCACCGGGAACGAAGCGATTGCTGCTGTTCACAAGTTTCCTCGCTCAAGGAGACACCAAAGGCAAACATCCATAGGCTGTGACAACCGGAGGATGCAGTATAGAAAGCTTCCCCCACAATAAATGCTGTGCACTTATTGCCCTTTTATGTCTGAAGAGCAGACTCATACCGGAGTGCAGCTTAATGACGTTGCTCTGCTAATATAAATGTTAGGCCAACTGGAAAATAGAAGCTCGTTGTTTCAGGCTAAACTATTACCTTGGGCGAGCACTGATATACAGATCACCCATAAGATTTGCCCAGGAGATTCAGGTTTTATCCTAGATCCAGTGACACAAGGACAGATTTGTGCGGAGAATATAGTAATTTCAGGCACGCAGTACTACTTTACATCACGGAAGTAAGCGAACCTAATTAAATGGCGCGTCCATGCACATTGTGTGGGAGTTGGAAAACGTACATGACATTTTGTTCTTAAGTTGTCACCGAATGTAAATGAGTTTAGACTGAAAGCACTGCAGCGAATAGTTTTCTTCCATTCTTTCGTGCGCTTTCGTGGTGCTCGGTTTGCGGCCAGAGGTAGGGACAGAGGTACCGACGAAAAGAGCAGGCGTTCCTTGGCGAGCGTAGCCTGACTTGAGATGCACGCGCTGTCAACCTATATTACCGCCAGAGCGTGCTGGTTAACGGCTTTGTTCTCTATGCGATTATGCAACTAAACTACAAAGTACACAAATATCCTCACTGCAACTAACGTACGTCGTCACACGCGCACCCGCTCCTTTAAAAGTTCGGCTGTTCGTTGACATTGGAAATTACATTGAAGGCAGGCGCCGTCCTGTCGTTTGTGTTCTTCTTCTGTCCTGATCTATTGCGCCTTGCTCTTTACTCATTCATAGCTTCGCTGGTAATTCTTCTTCACAGAGTGGAAGGGCACTATCTTTTTTTTTGCATTCCGCTTCTATCGGGAAGCGGCAGCCGGGGCCGGGATCGAACCAGCGACCTCGAGTTCAGCAGCAGCGCAATGCCACAGCCACTGGGCCATCGTGGCGACCAGGCCGCACGCATTATAACCCTACAGACAACTTGTCGCGCTTACTCAGCTCGAGGAAGTTCACAAAATTGTTTTGTAGACTGGCGAACAGGTAATTACGCGTTGCGCTGTACGAATGAGGGAGCCCTGGATCGGAGGACTACATGATAGTGACATATGGTCATGGGTTAGTGTTGAGCAACTCCTCGCATGGGACGATGGCATAGCGGTATATATGCCTCCTCGCCGTAGCAATACTGAGGCCGTAAAGAGCTTCTTTATTTCTTCGGTCGCGCTGAGGACCCTAAGGAGTAGGGGCCTTACTGAAGCTGCGAGGGATACCAAGGCACAGTGGTTGAAGATAAAGCTAGGTGAATGCACCAACGTGATCAAGTACTCGAAAACACACGTGGATCCTATGCCAGTACCGAAAGTCAGCTTTGGGTTCTCTGTCTGAAAGGAGCATCAATTTTCGCTTGTCACGACTCCGCACCTATCGGCTACGCGTGAGTTTCTGCCTCATGTACAGTATTAAAACACGCTTGTGATGTCAAATGAGTTGATCGCTCACGAGAGGCAAGCGAGACGAGGCAGGGCGGGCTTGAAACTGCACAGAACTGGGCCACTATAGCTCACGAAACGATATTTATGTTCCTCGTATGTGAACCAATTGACAGCTTTTACCCTGGTGACGTCAGGTGCAGGACCCTGTTGGCCTCACGACCAGCCGTAGATGGGGCCAGATAATGAGAGAGGAGAAGGCGATTGCCTTTAAAATGATTAATGATTATCAGAGGTGGTTTACATTTAAAGGGAGCAGGAAAAACTGTGTTTATAAAGTAACACTGTATGTAGTATGTTATGAACCAATCTCTCTACATGGCTTTTAAACAACATGAAAAGGTATTTTTAACAAGTAGCGAGACCAGCAGCCACGGAGGCATTGCGTAACCAAGAAGTACAGGAGACATACGCGAATACCCTGGGAAATATCTACAAATATTCCACAGCTACCTTGCTTCTACACAAGAAAAGTAGAAAATAACCTATCAACATAGGGTCAGGCAAGAAGACACAATATCTCTAATGCGATTCATTGCACGCTTGTAAGAAGTGCTGAAGCTATTAGACTGCAAAAGCTTAGGAGTGAAGATCAATGGTGAATATCTCAACAAACTTCGGTTTACAGATGACATTCTCCTGTTCACCAACACTGGATATTTATTTTAACAAATGATTTAGGACTTTAACCTTTAAAGTGAAACAATAAGTTTGAATATAATATGCAGAAGACAAAGGTAATGTTCAATAGCTTGGCAAAGGAACAAGAATTCATTATCGCCAGTCAACCTCTAGAGTCTGTGCAGGAGTACGTTTATCTAGGTCAATCACTCACAAGGGACTCTGATCATGAGAAGGAAATTTACAGAATAAAAATGGGTTGGAGTGCATACGGAAGGTATTACCAAATCCTGAATGGGATCTTACCACGATCATTGAAAAGAAAAGTGTAAAATCGACCCGCCGTGGTTGCTCAGTGGCTGCTGAGCCCGAGGTCGCGGGATCGAATCCCGGCCACGGCGGCCGCATTTCGATGGGCGCGAAATTCGAAAACACCCGTGTACTTTAGGTGCACGTAAAGAACCCCAGGTGGTCCAAATTTCCGGTGTCCTCCACTACGGCGTGCCTCATAATCAGAAAGTGGTTTTGGTAAGTAAAACCCCGTATTTTAAAAGTGTAAAATCACTACATTCTACCGGAGCGGGCAGAGACTTGGAGGTTAACAACGAAGCTCGAGAACAATTTAAGGACCGTACAAAGAGCGATGGAACGAAGAATGTTAGGTGTAACGTTAAAGAGACAGGAAGAGAGCGGTGGGGATCACATAGCAAATGGGGATAGTCAATATTCTAGTTGAAATTGAGAAAATAAAATGGAGCAGGGCAGGCCGTGTAATGCGTAGGGGAGATAACCGGTGGCTTACTAGGGTTGCAGAGTGGGTGCCAAGGGAAGGGAAGCGCAGTTGAGGACGGCATAAAATTAGGTCGAGGGATGAAACGAGAAAATTCGCAAGCGCAAGTTGGAACCAGCTATCGCAAGACAAGGGCCATTGTAAATCGCTAGGAGAGACCTTCCTCCTGCAGTGGACACAAAAATAGGCTGATGAGGAATATGTTACGCATGCATAAATTTACTACAGTCGCCTGCACTGCTTTGGATCAGGTTTCTGAGCAATGCCATCTATTGGCCAGGCGCCGTGTCAGGATAGAAAAGGCCAACTCACTCTTTGCTGCACCGGCCAATGCGGACGCACTGGAGCAACTCGAGCAGTTCTGTGCGGTCTACCGCTTCAGGTGACGAGACGGCCGAGAACCATCGTGCAATCGCGTGAAGCACGTCTTCTTCGTGGACGGGGTTAAGCTCCGGCGAAGACAGTAGCTTATACATGAGCCATGCAGGGGTGTCCGTGAACTCTTCGCTGCGCTGCCAGATCTGCGTTCGCCGTGTAAGAGCGGTTCAGCCCACGGAGAAACGATGTACGCACGTGAAAGAACAGAAGCTACAGACTCTATAGGCACCACAGATGCGTGGTCATTCGATTCATGAAGACACGTAGTAGAGGTAAGAACACTTCCACGTATAGCAGTGGAAAGCTGAACCTTTCTGTGGCACGGGATACGTTACAGTGATATGGCACACGTTAGGCCCACTGCGCTTGCGCCACCTTTCCCAGAGTGACACGTTATATATGCCGAACGACTTCGCATACAGTCATTGCCCACCATGCTAAAGCGTAGTACAACATTTTTGGTGCTGAGCAGAATTAGGCTGTTTGAGCGTTACTCATCGCCAGCGCATCGCCAATGCATAGCCAACTCTTATTCTGTGGCGCCATCTGCCAGAAGCAAAGCTCTTTCGTGGCACGGTGTCGTCCGTTTAGACCTAGTGGCATCAAATGCAAATAGTTGATCTCAACAATAACAAGAAATTTGACCTCAGAGTGAGATGGGACAAGCGATGGCTTATTTCATATACACGTCTTGCCTCGACGCAAAACAAGCATCAAGCGCGAATTAGACTCGCAATGGGCAGTCTGGGCCGAGTGGTCGCTACACCGTTGTTGTGCAATCACGGTACCAGCGCTAGCCACCACGGTTGACCACCGTATAGGATGAGCTCGCGCAGTGAGCCTAACTTATCACGTATCGCAGTAACGTATTAAGTACGAGGGTGAATCGAAAGTCCTTGCACCTATTTTTTTCAGTCAAATTACGCCGGTAAATGCGAAATAAACATATCCATTCCCAGCGCTGGGCCTTTTTTGGATCGGCCCGGCCTTATCTGCTGGTAGCTCCGTGGCACAGTGGCGCTGACAATTATTTAAGATGGCGGTTGTGCTTCACACGATCATGGCGTACGAGCAACAAAGTGTGATTTGTTTTCTATCCAGCAAGGGACGAGCGCCCATCGAAATTCACAAGGAAATACACACCGCGTGTCGGGGAAGGTGTCTCGCTTTGAGAAGTGTCAGGTGGCGCTGGTGTGATTTCTAAAAAGCCAGTGAAAACTTTCATGACAATGAGCGTTGGGAGAGGAGGCCGCGTGCGTCGCTGACCGACGACAACATTCCCACGTGGATGCAATGGTGAAAGGGGACCCGCGTGTGCACCTCAAGGACATTTCCCGGGAGCTTGGTATTCCGTATAGAAGTGTTTACGACATTGTTCACTGGTCCTTAGGGCGCCGGAAGATTCCATGTCGGTGGGTGCCTAAGCAGTTGGATGACATGATAAAAGGCAAGCGAATGTTTGGGTAACTGAATCCTCCAGGCACCCTCAAATGACATCCAACTGCTGTGTTTTCAGCGACGTTCTAATTGCATGCAATTTTTTTCGACTGGCAAACAAACCTCACAAAATATGAAAAATACCACGTGACTGCGCTCCCACACGCTTCATAAAGCAGCGCCCTCAAATACGCTGATTGAAAGCAACTGCATTGCCTCTCGCACAGCGCATCACCTTGATAATGGTACGGAACGAGCACCAACAGCAGGTTTCGCGTCTTTGCAGCTATTCCGACGTCACGTTTATTGTCCCTTCTCTGAAGGACCACTGATCACATTGATTACGAAAGCGCCTTGATAACTCTGCCGAAGCGCCGCTCTGACCACGCGCGAAAGGCCAAAAGCAATGTAATAGGCATAGCACGTTTCAATATCCCAGCTTTGCTCGCACCGCACCGACAGGGTGCTCGCGCAGTTATAATTCGCGCCAGAAACTTGCTTCGGACCAAAGCCAAATTAAAGTGACGGTTTTAGTTTTCATGAGAGTGTATGCGTGCTGCAAAAACAGCTTAATTACATAAAATAAAAGCGAAATAAACAGCCCGGGAACCGACCCACGTGCTGAGAAAGGGCAAAACCAACGGGTTCAAGAAAGTAAATATTCACTTCTAAATGAGCCGAATTGGCAATCGGGACGCTTGCACAAAAAACAAACAAAAAGACATCAGATTTCAGTGTGCCCTTATTATCTATGAGTTTATAATCGTCGTTGAACACGAGCTGCTGCCTAGAGGACATGTTCGGATAGGTCTCCTTTGGCAGCTACGCAGTACTGAGTCCGCTTTGTCACATCTTCAGTGGCTTTCTTGATCGACGCTCGAATCCTACGGCAGACATCCCTTATCCTTTTCTTGAGCTAATCTGACGTCCGTCGCGATCATGTAAGCGCGATCTTGCACATACCCCCCCCCCCCCCCCGCAAAAAAAAAGAAAAAAAAGAAGAAATCAAGTGGAGAGAGGTCAGGTGACCTAGCCGGCCAATTTACAGGCCCGTGCCTTCCAATCTTCATAACGGCGGTGTTTCGGTAGCGCACAGAAGTAGGAAAGGAAGGACAGAGACGAGTAAAGAGTGCTATTACCGCCATTATGAACCACAGCCGATTCGCCCCAAGCCTTTACCCTAATGCCTTCCAACCTACTCCGCATGAAAGGTCGCATCCAGCCAGTTTCGTGCTCGGCTGCTGCTGTGTGCTGGTGCTCCTTCTTGCTCATAACACAGAAGTGGAAGATATGACAACGGAACTTAGCTGCGAAACTCATCCATCACTCCTTAAAAAATTTCTTCCACGTAATGCTGTCCAGTAAGTGTGTGATCGAAGATGATGGGACTAAAAGCGCAATCAGCACCGGAGTAAATTCCGACCACTGGTACTGGTGCTGATTGCGCTTAACCCAGTGTGGATTCTCCTATAGCGAGCATTATGCAAATTTACCTGGCGTTTCTGTGAAAATTGGCTTCATCTGTGCACTTGATGTTGCTCAAAAAGTCCGGTGGCTCATCGGCTTTTGTGAGGACCCAATTCGCGAAATCTAGACAATACCACAGGTCCCTATCTTCCAAGCAATGGTGCTGGTTAGGGTGGTACGGGTGAAAGGCCGTCGTTTAGAATCGTCCAAACTGATGACTTCGAAATTAGTACCTGGGCGGGCACGTCCCACACGCTAGAATGAGGGTTTGAAGCCATAAGCGCTAGAACATCCGCGCGTAGGCTAGGATCAGAGATGTTGTCCACCGCCGCTGTTTCTTGAAGCTGCCGGTTTGTCTCAGGTTTTCATCATTTCTGATGATAGTCGACGCGTATGATCTACCATCACATTTCCACGACATATATATTTGCGGCCTTCGTCTTGACATTTTCAGCTACCAAGGTCAGGATAATTTTTACTCTCTGCTCATTAGCGAAAGACATGGCGACTGGGGCGGAGCAAAACGCACCTTTAAACATTTTCGTTGGTGTTGTTAATCTGCTTCGCTTTTGTGGTGATAGATGTAGAGGCAAAAAGAAGAACCATCTGTGCACATTACGTTAGGACAACAGCTATCACAGCTTGTTTCCAACTAACACCAAACGCGACGTGTTTCATCGGGCAAGGCGCGGCCGGCAGATAAGGCACTAGCTCTATCACGATGTTTTACAGCGAAGCTGATTATCGCTAGCCGGTTCGTCCGTCTGATTGTATGTCGCCTGTACGCCGAAAACTCCTGCAGCTCAACCCCATGCGAATTCACACACACACACAGACACACACACACACACACACACACACACACACACACACACGCACACGCACACGCACACACACACACACACACACACACACACACACACACACACACACACACACACACACACACACACACACACACACACACACACACACACACACACACACACACAAGCGAAAGAGAGGCGCGCGATTGGCGTTGCCAGTAGTGAAGTCGTTGCTCTCCGTCGCAGCCAAGCGCGTGCGCAGCAGTCTCTTTCGGGCTCCGAAATGGGCAGGCCAACCGTCATACATACTCAACCCCATGCGAATTCACACACACGCACAAAAAAAATTGGCTGAGGCTTAGCTTGGTTAAGCCTAGTCAGATGCGAAGCATATTGGTGGTTAAACTTGGTAAGTAACTTGTCGCCGAGCCGTATACTGAGCACGTTGCTTGGCCAGACGTTCTTCCCGCTCTTCATCAGTCTCTGTGGCACGCCGCAACCTTCGCTTCTCATTCCAACGAGCAGGTCTGTCTCCAGGAGGCGTCTCAGCTCGTGAGTGTCTAGCAGAGGCAAGCGCAGCTGCTTATATACCGCCGCGACGCCGCGAGTTGGAGCCCCGTTTCTCCTCTGTCGTGACGTCACGGTGTCACGTGGTATGGCATGAGTACTCAAGGTCATTGAAGGCGACACCGCCGCGCCTGAGGAGCTGGGTTGAGCTCTAGTAATATGCTTCGCATAAAAAAAAAGCGAAAGAGAGGCGCGCGATTGGCGGTGCCAGTAGTGAAGTCGTTGCTCTCCGTCGCAGCCACGCGCGTGCGCAGCAGTCTCTTTCGGGCTCCGAAATGGGCAGGCCAACCGTCATACATACTCCTGAGGAACAGGTAGCTTTCGATCAGCAACGCCGCGAACCGAACCGCGAGCAAGCTCGTCTACGGAGTGCCCTTGCTGCAGGCCAGGCACAAGAACAGGCTCGTGCAGACGAGCGCAAGCAGCAACTGCGTACCGAGAATCCGGCAGCCTACCAAGCCGTCGTGTAAGACTTGTGGGAACAAGAAAATTCAAACAGTGCGAT
Organism: Dermacentor albipictus; assembly: GCF_038994185.2. Lineage (NCBI taxonomy): Eukaryota > Metazoa > Arthropoda > Arachnida > Ixodida > Ixodidae > Dermacentor > Dermacentor albipictus. The sequence goes on from NC_091823.1 coordinate 41,334,905, forward strand.
AACAGTCGCTCAAAAAATTGGCAAGAAGATTCACAATGGCATACATATAAAAAATATGAAACGTCCACAAAGAAGTGTAATACAAGGCAATAAGGGCAGGAAGGAAATATATTGATAAAGCAATGAGGAAAACTTCAGAGGTGTCTTAATAAATATAGCTGAATCAGCGACTTCGTGCTAGGTGGTAAGGAATTCAAAAATGGCTGTAATTGACAAGGTCCTTATTCCGCATTTAGTGTGGAGTGTACTTCTGTTTTACATGAAACGCCTACAAATATAGTCATGGGTGCCTTCTACGGGGGCGGGGGGGGGGGGGTCTGCTCAGGGTCCGAGCCCCTTCCAGAGTTTTCCGGGAGGGCTGAGCCCCTCCCCCCTTGGCGATGCCGAAACGTGCCCCCCTCCCCACCTGACTTCACATATTTGAACGAAAAAACCAGTCAAAAACACAAAGGACAAGAGGAGAAGTTCACATCACAACGATGTTGTGATGTGAACTTCTCCTCTTGTCCTTTGTGCTTTTGACTGGTTTTTTCGTTCAAGTATGTACCAACTGGCCCAGATTTCAACCCTTCTGACTTCACATAGCCAGAGTTCTGTTACCCACATAATTTTGAGGTTTCTTTTCATTTGCCTCGACCTTTTCACTTAAAATTTTATTCTGGTTGACAGCTTAATGCATCATTGTTGGCGCGGACGTGCACGGATTTTAATTCATACTTTGCTTTATTTCTGCGAATTCTGACAATAGGGGAACAAGCGCATTACAAGCACCAACGACAGCGGCCTTATCTGTATTTTCTCACTTCAGCATTGTTTTTAATTCCCATTGTAAACACGATGCACATATACAATATATTTAAATATATATACGGGACAAAGTTTATTTTATGTTTAAATAGAAGGAGGTTGTCATTTAAAAATGATTTCTAAAGGTATGGATAGCTTATGCCTAGAGAATCGATATGTTGCTGTATGTTCACCTCGCTTCAATATGCTTTGCATGTTTTTTGACCCTGAAAAATACCTGTAGACTTTAGTGACCCCTTCGGCAGAGTCATTTATCAACGGCGTGTGAAATGCACGTGAATGATGTGTGTCTCACCATCGCTTCTCTTTCCAGTAAGCACAGCTAAAGACTCATTAGAAATACTTCTAATAACTTACAACATTTATTAGGGATGGAAACATCGTCACCTGTATGAAGAGGTCATAAATATATACAGGGTGCCCCAATTAACTATCATGCACTAAGATAAAAAAGCAATGTTTTCGTGTTATCGCACTGTTCGGATTTTCTTGTTCTCATAAGTCTTACACGCGTTCCACAATGGCTTCACCCGAATACATTTTGGTGATGCGGTGAAGCACACGCAATGCATTGCGGTGAAGGCAATGAGAATTCGCGCACGTACTGGGGACTAAGTACTAAGTGTAAACAAAGTGCCACTATTTAGTATACTTTGGCGGCGCCTCCAGAACGCCAAAGGGGCAACGGGGACATCAAAGCTGAAACGCAGACTGGTTCGTGGGGTGGGGGCCCGCCGAGGCTACCGGGTGCAGTGAGTGCATAGCTCGGTTGTCCGCTATCCTGGACGGCCGATCTTATATGCGATCAAGCCCCACCACGCTCCGACCTCGGCGGCCTCAACCGACTGACCGCGCTCGTTCAGATCCTATATATCCGTGCGGACGGACATGCATCCGCTGCGGTGGATTAGTGGCTTTGATGTTTGAGCGCGATGTCGCGAGTTTTCTATACCCGGTTGCAGCGTCTACATTAAGATTGAGGCGAAATGCAAAAACGCGCGCATCCTTAAATTTAGGGACCTGGTAAAGAACCCTAGGCGGAAAAAAAATCATCCGTAGTTCTTGACAGTGGCGTCTCTCCTAGCACCAGTCTTGCTTCCGGGAGTTAAACCACAATCAATCAATCAATCAATCAATCAATCAATCAATCAATCAATCAATCAATCAATCAATCAATCAATCAATCAATCAATCAATCAATCAATCAATCAATCAATCAATCGGAGAAAAACGCACTAGGTCTCGCTCGTGCCATCTCGCCGCCTGAGCTTTCACTTAGGGTTGAGGCATCATGTTGCGCAGCGACCTAGCTTGGTCCGAATAAACGTGTGGCCTTTATCAATGGGGCCGCGTCACACGAAGCGCAAAAAGAAAGCCTGGGCTGAGAGACAGTGCTTGTGTTTGTCTACTTGAACATAACATGGGCTCCGACGTTTCTAGTAATCTCTCTACAAAAACAATAGATTCATGGTGTTTTGCCTATCTCTCTAGGGCCGACGCAAACAGGCTCGTATAGACGGACAGGGGACGATTATCTATGAACGGTCCTTTATCCGGAGCCCCTAATGGTGTAGGTTTCACCATGGTCTGAATGTTGCTTCTGCAATGTTCATGAAATGCTTGTGACTTATATGCAAACAGTGTAAGGGCAGGCAATAACCTAACCTTGTAAAAGTGAATTAAGACAATCTACAGTTTCCCTCTCAAAATTTTGTACACCGACTTTGCCTGTTTATGCAAAAAGGTGCTGGCATTTTGTTGACTTTCGGCGGGTTTTGTGTTGCATTCGACAGATTTTCTTTAGAAAAGGCAAAAATTTATACGGTTCTGATATAGGTATTTTCTGATAGATTTGTCCTTTTGTGACGGGGGGGGGGGGTTCGCTCTGTCTATAGATAAAAATAATTTAAACGCTACATGCATGTATGTATGTCCCTTTGTACGATATGTTCCATAGGTTTTAAATCAGGGGAAAGTCATTACCAACATCTGGCCTATGAAGTCGTCATATGCCGTTGAAGGTGAACAAGCCGAAAAAAAAAAATTGGGCCACTTAAAAAGGCCATTAGAAGACAGTGCAGATGCACAACAGCCTCCATACAAAAACTGTACGCTTGAAATAAGACCGGATGCGTAAAGAAAAGCTTGCGAAAAATAGACGTTTCTGATACCGAATTAAAAGAAAAGACGAAAAAAAAACCCCGATATCATTGCCGATCGGCGGAAACGACGCAGATTACAGACCTCGGAGAAATTGCGCGGTAACCGAGTGTGACCTTCGAGAGACCAGGCTGCGCCCTGACAATCTCGGAGGGATGTTGATCTGTAAGGTGCTTCGTATCCATTAACCACCACGTGCTTGCGTTGTTTATTTTGGCGCTAGTAAAAGGCTGCAAAGAAAATTTGAGAATTACCAGCTCCACAACTTTCTCTATTGATTGCTGTAGCGGCATGTTTAAGAGAACGTCGACTTCAAAAAGAGCCTTTGACAGAGCCTCTAACAGGTTTAACAGGAAGTACCCTTCAACAGAATTACTGCGAACAGCAATTAATAGCTCATCAGCCTAACGCCACAAATGTCGAAGTTGGTGGCTCAGTGAAGCTTCTCGAAGCGTGCCAAGTCTTGGGCTTCTTTAGTGCACAGTTAGTCCAGCTTCAATAACAAAAAATTAAAGGGGCCCGGGCAGACCCCGCACAAATCCCTGACGTCACGGCGAAATTGTGCGGGAACTTCAACGTGGCGTCGCCACTTGTCTCTAATTTTCTTTTTTTTTGTCTTTTCTAGCTTACCAAGGCTCTCCCAACTGTAAATGTAGCCCCTTAGTGTGGTCGAATGGTAATTTACTACACTGCTCAGAACATGTTCCTCGAGTCCACTAAAAAAATTTCGGCAACAGTTATTTCTTTCTGCCAAGCGAGTGGGTACGGTTTTGTCAAAGAATACTTTGCCTTATTTGAAACTGAATTAGTCTCTGTGTTTATTGGGCCCGCACGTTAAGAGTTGGCGCTCGCACGCTCACCTCGTCAAAGTTCTCGCGCACGAAGGTGAACACGGCATCTGCGAAGCTCGGGCTGTAGTACTGCCGCGTAAGGGCGGCCAGGCCCATACAGTTCTGAATCCCCATGCTCTTCAGCAGCAGCACCAGGCACTGTTTACGCGCATCCTCCAGCAGGAGCATGTCTGCCGCCTGCAGCACCTCCAGGATGTTCTGGGGGCTCACGCATAGCTGCATTGGAATCGGCCACGCATGCAGAGTCATCACCACAAAATGAACCAAGCGTTTCTTGTACATACATAGCTACCCGTTGCCTGCCAGTCCCATAGCGTTAGTGCATACGCGACCGCCAGATGTCCTATTTGTCCTCTTGTGCTGTAGGAACGTGTCCTCGCGGGTAAAGCGAGCGAATTTTTTCTTGTCATCCACAAATTTATTAACGACCCATTATACCGTACTCCCTCTATTCCTGAAAGGGGAAAAACTATAGTTCAATCAAGTGTAGCATGGAGGTGCAGAGAAAGTGCAGCTGCAGTGTCCGCTGGAAGGAACTAGGCTGTAGTGCCGTTTTTCAATTAACCCCTGTTCGCCGAAGTGCCAGCGGATCGCTGTTGCACGTGGTTATTTTAGCCATCCAACAATGTCATTATTATAAAGAACCTAAAACACTACGGTATAAGCGGTGTACTGACTCCATGTACGGCCGCGAGTATAACAGACTTCTTTCATTTTATCAACTGTACAAGGTTGGGTACTTGTACTTAATTGCAGATCACTTCCTCTTACCCTGAAGCTACGATTCTCACCACTTTCCGTTATAACAATACGATAAAAAGTATTTTAACAAAAGCGACCACTCAGATCGAACGTTTCACCCTGCGGTGCCACATGGCTTAGAAGCAGATCACGGTCGAGGCGCGTTTGATAACATGGCGTCCTCTCACAGTTGCCTTTATCGTGTCAACTGTGCTTCTGCGGAAACCACGCCGTGCTTCGGGTTTCTGCACTTGTCGTTTTCAACGCTGCGGTTGTTCCCTACCTGGTCCGTGTACTGGAACGTAAGCAGCGCGTCGAGCACGGCGGCCTTCACACCGCCGATGAGCACGTCCCTGGGCGAGCCGAACTGCTCGCGGAACACCGCCGCGAAGTAGGGGCTGACGGTGCACAGGAAGGCGCGGTGCGCGCGAAACGCGCCGCCGTCCGAGGTGCGCAGCACGCAGTCCGCCGTCGCATCGCCGCCGGGCAGCAGAATGCTGCCGGAGAACATGGCCGCCGCTCCGCTCCAGGGGTGCGAGCGAGCTGCCCGTTCCAGCGCCGGGGCGGGGCTCGAGATTCCACGCGCTGCTCGCGTTGCTGCTGGTGCTGCTGCTGCTGCTGCTGCTGCGGCTGCTGATAATGCCAAGCATTATTGGGCAGTCCGGGACTATGCCGTGCCCGGTAGTACCGGACTGCCCGAGGCGCTGCATACCCAACGCTCATTGGCTGAAAGCACCGCGTCGAGCAGCCCGGGGCTCTCGGCGACACGTCATCGAAGACGCCCACACAAGTAGCAGCTCCCGTGGCTCTGTAACGCTTTATGGATGAGTGTCACCTGTAGGCAGCAGACCAGAACGAAGATTTTGTTTTTCTTGCTGACTTTGCTATTGCGCACGGAATTTCTGAATCAATGTTTCTGGCGAAGAGTGAATGACAGGCATTCAGGTCATTTGTTTGTTTATTACAGGAGCACAGCACAAGGCAGCAGTTCGGCATGCGACTCGCTTTCTTTTTCTTCAAAGCGCCACTCGTAGTAGAAAACCAAGCAACGAACCAGCATGGTCAGAGGAGACGAAACGTGATGCAATATTTCCGGTTGCTGTGGCATCACACGTGAAGAGTAGAGTAAATGCAACGCGCACCAATGTTTTATATGCAATGAGAACTATCTGTGCCAGTTCAAAATGAAGCCGTAGGTCACTTGAGGTGAAACTCGTTTCCAGGGATTTGCTTGGTGTCTCCTCTCTATTGCTGGCAAACGATTCCAGAAAATATTTATTGAAACAATCCTATGGCGGCCTGTCGATAGAAGAAGTTGAAACAAGACGACCGGCAGGGGCAGTGAAAAACGTAAAAAAGAAGTGAGATTCAACAAAATGGAGAATAATTTCTATTATTTCATTTCTTTATGTTCACCTATTTATCAAAATTCATAACAATATTTTCATTACACTTCCAAATTACAGTTCTATAGTCCGACGCTCCACTATTCAAATCTAGTTTCGTTTAACTTCTAAGCACACGGAAAACCGCCTGCTTCTTGGCCAATCCCCCATAGTGGGTATGCGCCACTGTTTAGGATACGAGACAAGACAAGACAAGACAAGACAAGACAAGACAAGACAAGACAAGACAAGACAAGACTTTGTTGTGTATTACTAAGTGCAGTCTTAGTACATATTTTTCTGCAGCCGACTTTATACGATCCGTGTTGTGGGTAGCCCATCTTCGTTCAACCAGCCAAAGACGGCGTCGTATTCATTAAGTACTCGCTCCCTGGAGACCCGCCAGCCGATCTTCCCGTTGATGTGACGACAAATAAGGCCGTGCTTTTCATTATGCAGAAGACATCTATTTCTCTGGAAGAGCTCTTAGGAAAAGGGTCCGTGAAGATAAACCTTCGAGTCTCCCTTTTCTAACACCTTGTGCTATCGCAATTAGAGAAGTCAGCCGCACCGGAGCCAGTTTACCATGCTGATATCTCCGTGGTGCTGCAGGCGATTCAGCTTCAACAAAAGCATTTTTTTTTCAGAAAAAATGAAATGATTCACACTCTTGCCTCGACCCTGATTTTCAAAGAAAGCTTTCCTACAGAGGTTGTGCAACCTGAGCCTTTTCATTGCTTGTCATGGAATCCAGAAGCTTGGATTGCGTTCTTTGAATACGCCTGTAGACAAACCGGCTGGGACACATATGAAAGAATAGTGAAGCATATGCTCCCTATTTTAAATGGCATAGGAAGAAAATGGCAGAATATGCGAACGGAATATACCCATGAATCATGGGTCACAGATCAAATTAATCCAGTTGGGAGTGCCGCCCGTGTTGTCTTTATGTGTCTTCCTTTTGTGTGTGTTAAATTGCGGCAAAAACAAGTCTTTTAGACAGGGAAGGCTCAGGAGTGAGGATCAATGGCGAATATCTCAGCAACCTTCGGTTCGCAGATGACATTGTCCTGTTCAAGCACATTGGGGACCAATGACAACAAATGATTCAGGACCTTAACCAAGAAAGTATAAGAGTGAGATTGAAGATTAATATGCAGAATACAAAGGTAATATTCAATAGCCTAGCAAAAGAAAAAGGATTCATGATCGCCAGTCAGCATCTAGAGCATGTGAACGATTTAGTTTATTTAGGGCAATAGCTTACATGAGACCCTGAACACAAGAAGGAAATTTACAGAAGTTTGGCAGAGACACTTAACACTGCTTACGTATAACCAATGCCTCCTTTACTAGATGCCAGCCGCGTTGCTCGCTTTCCCATTGCGGCGGCGGTTCCTTAGTTCAGCATAAATTCCGTGAGGCGGCGCTCGTTGCCTTTTCAACTTCCGGCGGATGTGGCAGCGGCGGCTGAATGCTCCGCGGGCGCTTTATGTGCGCGGGGATCAGAAAATTTGGGCGTGATAGTTCATAGTGTTTTTTTTCCTTTTTTCATTGTTTAACCTAGGTAGAATATAAGGCAGTATAGTAGCAAGAGCTTGGTGGCGCAAACCACCGCCCCGTTTCAAAGGGGACGCTCATAACATCCATCCATCCATCTGTTAGCAAGCGTTATTGCAGGCCTCCGAGATGGCAACAGACGCCGTGGTAATCTCGAAGGCCGCAGCACGTGATCTAGGTTGCAGACGTCCGCCACAAGCGGCGCTCGTTGCCTTTTCGCGGAGGAGAGAAAAGGGAGAGGGCCAGGAACCGAGTTTACGGACAACGCGGCTGGCATCTAGTAAAGGAGGCATTGGTATAACAATGCGACATCATTATTCTGTTTGTAGACCTCGGAAAGTCATGAACGCGCTCATTATAACTGCGCCTCGATAAGGCCAAATGAAAAATTTGGAGGACGCTTAAGCATCTCCTGTAAGAGTGGAACGCTATAGCATTGAAAGATTCCCTGACGGCTTCTCACGTTTCCCGGCTACTGCAGCTTATGTAACCGTAATGTTTACCAGGAAACGCTGGCGGCGAACGCAACGCACGAAGGCGAGGGGGCGAGCTTTCTGGTAGAAACGCGGCCTCTTACGTGGGCTGCAGATGTGCGGAGGCGAGAGCGGATGGTTTTGTTGCAGGGAACCGAGTGGGCGCGCCGTTCTATGAATGGTAGAAACGCTGGAAAAGGGCTTTGTGTTTGAGTTTCCGCGTAACAGAATTATGTATTCTGGTATATTCAACTTACATTCCGACCCTATCACGTCTGTAGGTTGTGTTTATGTTGTACTTTACGATTTTTCTGACGCATCTTACTTTGAGGAATTCAATTAGTACAGTAACAGCTCTGCGCCATGCGGATGGCCTGCGTGGTTGTGGTTCGGAACTATGTTTCGCCAAACGACGTCCGACGCCGACACAGGATCTTTTACGACACGCGGCCCTTAACGCTATCGCGCCTACTTGTTTGATCGAGAGTAATGTTTTCGTCAACGATATGGGACTTTACGCCGCATGTGGTGCGAGAAATGAACAAATTAAAAGTGAGGAGACAAAACGCAGTTTGCTCATTACTCCATGGACATCCAGCGGTGGCTACGCCTTTCTTGTCGAAGGCAAACGGTGACTGACGTTCAAAGCCGACTTTTTTTGACCGGCGGCGTATAACATTCCCCGAAAAGTATTTTTGGTTACGCCACTGTCCTGCAAGTATTACACTGCTCGCGGCTTAGGTTGCAAGCTTTCCATCGTGGCACTGAGCCGTGCTCCCTCAAGCGCTGCAGAAGATAGCGCAAACCTTTCCTTTCCACATCGAACTACTTATCTCTCTTTCCATCGCGTGTTTACTATCTATGTATGAAGCTCACGTGTTGAGGGCATGCGGCGTTATAACCTTTTTTCCGCTTGAGATATGGGACTTGGCCTAGTTAACCCTTCTGTGAGGCAGCTTGTCTCCCCCTTATTCTTAATAATATATGGGGTTTTACGTGCCAAAACCACTTTCTGATTATGAGGCACGCCGTAGTGGGGGACTCCGGAAATTTTGACCACCTGTGGTTCTTTAACGTGCACCTAAATCTAAGTACACGGGTGTTTTCGCATTTCGCCCCCATCGAAATGCGGCCGCCGTGGCCGGGATTCGATCCCCCTTATTCTTCTTTCGTGATATAAATAGTTCATTTTTAAGGGAGACGTTACAAATTCAATTAGGCATTTACCTCCGAGGAATAGTTGTGTCGTCATCTGTCAGAGATGCACCAACGATCGGATCCTTGCGGCTTCTTGAAGGAGGTCGCAGAGGAGATTAACTTTCTAAAGGCTCGCTTTAGCATGGATTATAAGTTTCACTGCCTCCCTCAATGAAATAATGAAATTTATGCTGCACTCGTGCACACATTTCTTCATGTTCCCCTTATCATGCGTCTTATTTGTAATGTTACTACCTAGATGTACTTAAGGATGTCTTTCGACTGACGATTTCTCCAGGGATCAACACTTTTTTCTGTAAGTTACGTTCAGCAACTCCTGTCAAAACCTGCCTGAAAATAAAAAAGGCTGTTTCGTGCCGTGGTCGACCAACTGCCATTCGTGTCCACATGCTTAAACGATTGATCACTGTTATGGTGACTGTAGGGCTGCCGTGTTCTCCTGGGGCATTCTACAAATCTCCAAAGACCACATAAAAAGATTTAGATATCACATCATACACAATTTGGTTCTTTTGAAAGCGATGAAAGCGAACGTGGAGCACAGCGGGGGAATGAAAAACGAGAGGAGGAAAGCGGAGAGGAGGGCGCAGCGCAACCAGGAGGCGGAAGGCGGGGGAGGGTATGGCAAAAGGGGTGAGGAGAGCCGAGTGCCGGGACGAACAGGCATGCGGCCTGCGCGGATACAAAGCGCCGGCGTAGGCTTTGGACCCAATGCGCAAGTGCTACTTCGCGTGCGGGGACGTCGCAGCTAGAGAATGCGCTCCGCGCGAGCCACGAATTGCCGTGTTCAGGCTTTCTTTCTGAACAATGAGCGACGCAACCGGTGGAAATGCTTCGTCTGTCAATGCTGCTAAACGAGCTGCTCGAGCAGAGGCCTAGCGCCACCGCCGAGAACACGCTGTCGTTCAGAATCAAATTATTTGCCATAATATATCGCGAATTGAAAACACCTAAGCAGCTGCGCTACAAATTCGCATTAAGGAGTATCGTAATCATCGGCTGTCGGTGTGAAATTTTTGGCTGTCGAACCTTGATGTTTTCGCTATGGAAACTTGGGTCTAAAATTGTTTTGAGAAAGCTCTCTTACCTTGACGTAGTCGCCGAACGAAATTTACTGCCTGCTTGCTTTCTAGCTAGGCTGACTCATTGTCCTTTTCTGGAAGGGGAGATTATTTCATATCAGCGGCTAACAAATACATCTTACGGGGCCCCAAAGCAAAACCATTGTTAACAGGGTCTCTCATATTGAGTGCACGAAGGAACGAAAAATCTGGAAAGACACAAACATATAACTAAGCAAAAACAAACAAAATATACAGTAAGGCAATGCTAACACAAAACGCAAAGTTGACTGAGAGAGAAAAAGAGAAAGACACGTTTACTGAAAACAAATGACCAACAACCACTGGAGTGTCTTCAGTGAGATGTGTAGACTTAGTTAATTGTTTTACTCCCCATCTGGTACAGCCAATATGTTAGTATGAGTGAATGAACGTTTATTCGAAATAGCATGTCGTTTCGGCCCTATCATTTGAAAAAAGGGGTTCAGGAAAAGGGTAGATTTGCAATGGTGGCAAAAAAGAAGGTCAGAATCTAAAGTAACTGCAACATGCAGTGTTAACGAATAAACGCATGCTGATTATCTGCGCAAAGCCTGAACATCACTGCGCGCATTATTCAGAATACAACTTGGAACGCAAGTACCAAGTACATCACAGCGTGCTCAGCGCACCGCAAAGCAAACCTCTTCCTTTTCCATTAAAGAGCCTGTATATCAGTCCACGCGTAAGTATCAGAGGAGCGCTTTGCTATTGCGAACCCGATGCGGGTTTGTTACGCATCGGTATCAAACGCGCTTAGTACAATAGAAAGACCAGACAATGAAGGGCATGCATAGCGGGACTTGTATAAGATAACCTGAAGGCTAAAGGCAATATTCGCTCCGCGCATATCTCCCGTTATCCTCTTCACGCCCATGCATGCCATCTGCCAAAGCACTCTATACAAAAAGACCTACTGCGCCTCACTCGCACGAGTGGCTCGCACAACCCATTCTCGCCGCTATGTTGGTGACTGCCGTGCTACTCGCACTCACGTTATGTCTTGTCACTGCGCTGTTCATGTAAGTAAAGACCTTCGCCATTAGAGAGAAATTCTGTACCGACTCCGCTGCTAAACGAAATGAAAGACGATTCTTGTAACCGTCTGTACAGAGAATTCTTACATTTTACGCATTCTTTAGGTCTTACTTGTGAGCAAACTCATCCGCGGTTATAAAACCTCGCGCTAGTGACACTGTTAGTTGCCGCATGTTAGTTTCTTATGGGAGAAACCTAAGAAAAATAGAAATTGCTCAAGTGCCACTCCTTTGTTGCTCGAATTTAGTATAACTCCTGGGCGACAGCTGCACCGTTACTTGCGCGATCATCTTTACCTTCTGGTAAGTTTACTCGATCGGAATGTGTTTTGTTCGAGCGGCATTTAGTCTTTTATGTACTCACTTATTCAACAGAAGTTTTACCAAACAATAAGCAAAAGTAAAGAATAAATATTTAGCGAATAGTAGTAGACGTTTCTTGTCTGTAGCATTACATCGCAGTGATGCCTTTGTATAGTGACCTGCCTGACGTCTTTGGAACGCGGTGTTTAAGTAGTGACTGCTAACGCAACCAAGAGTTAGTGCGTCGAAGAAAAGCGCTTGCAGTCAGCGGGCGTTTAGGAATCAAGGGACTAAATTCTTCCACGTGCTCTTATGGACATAAAAAAGTTACTGCGTCACGTCCACCTGTCAGCGAGTAAGAAGAGATGGTTACCCCGGAGGGCATATTCCTAACAAATTTCGAATAAAAGTGGCCTTCTCGGTCGCATCAAGATTTATGAGGCATGACAGGAGAGAGTGAAATTAATTGCTGAAAGATCGAAGACTGGCATAAAATGGTTCACTTGAGAGCTTCGAACGAGCGTAGCCAAATAATACTGACTACAAACGGTTACTTATAAACAATAACTTTCACAAGCGATTTATGCAGCTTCTTTGCGAAGAGGCTCTGCGCGAATTTGTTGAACAATAATTTGCCGTGCGGCAACTCGTATGGTCAGTAAAATATTCTATGTTCGAGAATAGGAACGGACGTCACAAAAGAGCCGTGGTTGCAGACCCATTAGTAACAGGCAAGCAGCAAGCAAAATTGGAGTGACGAATTCACGACATAGTAAAGTCTTATGAGTAAAAAATACCTAATAAATAACTGCGCTCGTTTATTTCGGGGTTGTGGGGTTCAGGCCAGCTACAGAGATAAAGATGTGTGCGAAATTATGGACCACAGGCTATCAATCGGAGTGGTCAAAGCTGTGTATAAGCACCCCCTCTGTCGACCTGCTAGATAAAGAAACGGTCTTTTTGGAAAGCTCTGTTTGACGTATTGATCAGGTGTGGCGCTACTGTGAATGGTGTATAAAGGCGGTTTCTTAGACCGCACTTCCTAATGGCCCGTCCCTGCGGCGAGCGTCGGTGACATAACCGAGCGAACGAGCACAACGGTGAAAGATGAAAGAGCGAACGCGAAGCCGCAGATGAAAGACGCGAGCCGGGAGCAGCGGAGAGGCGAAAAATAATGAGAGCAGCCCCTTCAGTGACGTGCGCGCGGCAAACTGGGTTCATGCGGACCCGCCCGACCGCTCGTTTCGTACGATATTCCATTGGTGTTAGCTCTCGCTCGCGCTCGTTTCGATTGTGACGGTTTGCAATTGTTTTGAAATCTGATTGTACGCGTGTAGTACCTCCTGGTGGGTAAGCGGCACCAGCGATTACACTGGCACCTTCGACGCGTCATATATAAATGCCGACGCGCTTGTCTTCTGCTACACATCTCTGTCAACTTATTTGCCTAAATATATCACGAAGTGAAAACACGTATATAGCTGCACTCAAATTTCGCATTAGGGAGTATGGTGATCATCGGTGAACTTTTTTCTTGGAATAAGTTATTGAAGTTAGCGCATCGTGATGTCAACGTCTCCATTCTGTCCTCGTCGGCTGACGCTAAAAATGTTATCAAAGTCATAAATAAGGTTATGCTGCGCGTGTTGGCTGGTTGGCTCGTGTTGGCTGGCGTTGTAAGAGGCTTCGTCTAAAACGTGGATATGGCTACACAAATAACGCGTTCTCAAAGTAAAATCTTCATTAAATGTTTCCATTCACACATATTGCATCTTTACTCACCCACGATGCATGACCAAGCGAAGAAAAGCAAGAACAGAAGACCAACTGCTTCAAAGCGAGCGCGAACCTTGTCGTCTGTCCTCGAACTTTAGCGGCCTGCTGATACTTTTTACGTAACATGTAGTCGTACACACAATAACAAGTTCTCGTAGTTAAACAAGACATGTTTTCGCGTAATAATAAAGCTAAAAAAATTTTTCACGTGCTGTTTTAGTAGAAAATGAATCATTATGACAGACGGAACGGTACTTGCCAAGCGCGTCTTCAAGGTGTCCTGCCTCTACGAGAACGATGCCAATCCGAATCCACAATATACCGGCATTCCCATGCATACCACAGCGCAGCAGCGCCAGATTTCCCTCTAGGTAATGTAGTGAGAAACTCTATGGCTGGAGGGAACCTTTCAAGCCTATCGAATCCTTCAAGCCTATCGCTTATCTTGGACGACGCTTCCTTTGCGTGTGCCACCGTCATAAATGCTGACGCAGTGTCAAGCCGACGCCTAGAGCCGCGGCCAATCACCTCGCCACGGTCTGCGCGCCGGGTTTTTTTTCGCTGGAAGCACGGTTGAGAACGCTGCAATACGATTACGCATGGGCGCAGTCGCGTGGTTTTATTTCATATTTCGCGGGCTTTCTTTAAACGCAAAAAAAAAATATATTTACCACGCAGCATGTACGTTGCCGCAAAAAATTCGATTGCTCGTTTCTGAATGCCCTCTACAACGTAACGAAACGCACTTGGCCCTAAAGTGAATATTAAAAATTTTGCATGATTGATCTTAATTAATAAAAAACAATTATGCGGAATATTAAGAAAGGAACACTCTACGGAGGGCCACATGACGGCGAACCACATGTCGTTGGTTACATTCAGCTGCGGTTAACCAAATTTTCAAAAACCATGGTTCAAGGTACGTGAAACAGCCTTTATATACATGACTCATCCTACACTCTTAAAACAGTTGCACGCTTTGCCGTGTATACAAGGTAACCTGTGTATACCTGGTAGCGAAGCTTCCATAGGAGCCCATACGTTCGAAACATGGTGGTCCATCGGTGGTTCATAGTGTTCCTGTATATGCTCCCGCAGGGAGCAGAGTTGCGCATACCTTTTCCGGCGCCGCTCGCACCGCTATTGGCCAAGCGCGAAAAATGACGTCAAATGATCCGCGCCGCTGCGAAGCCAACTTTACGGGCGCATCGCCGACTCATGCGAACTCGTCGTTTCCGTCAGTGCCATCGCCATTGCAATCAGCGGACCGTCGATCGTGCGTTGAGAGGAGCAGCTGCGGGTTTCAGGTACGGTATTCGACGATGTGAAGTCAAGGACCTTGGTCTGTGATAATTGTGATAATTGTAAGATATTCCTCCTCTGTGTGAAGTTTTGAGAACAGTAAAGTTGATTCTAGTCAATTTATTGTCTTGAAGTGCACAGGCTTATTTATTTTGTTAACTATTAACTAATTGCTGCCATAGAAGCTAAGCCGCAATTGTATATGTGCTAGCTTCTGAGCATCATGTATCAGCCAGTGGAACAAGAACTTGTCGTTCATTTAAACATGCACGCTAGAAATCTGCGTTGTGCTTTGGTGAATGCTGTTTCCTGTGGGCGGGAGTGGAGTGAATGCACTGTTCAATGACGTAAAATTTCCTTGCCTCTGATGCGATAGGTCACAAAGCTTTGTAACCTGGCTTTTTGGCCAAAACCTACTTCAGTGATTTCATTCATTTGATACAGTGTCTTCAACTACTGGCTTTTCTCCGAGTGGTAAGAGATCAAGAAAAATGTATTGTCAGATTACAGTCTGCACTGTGTGAATAATTACTCTGCATGTTTGCCATCTTTATGTGATTAGTGCAATAAAACTAACCTGTTGTTACTCTTAATAGCTTGTTGCCTTTCCAGTTTCTTTGAATTCTGCCCCCAAGGTTCCAAGAACCAGCGCACTTGGCCTGCTGCCAGCAGCCGTTCATGCATTCCCTTGTATGAAATAAATTTGATCTAGAAGCTCTTGTATCTTGAATCTTCTTCTAGTTGCAGATTTGCTGCTACTATATAGCTGATTAGTCTGCGGTATGAATGAATCGTAAAAGTAAGCTTTGCTTAAAATGTGCGCATGTGAACGTTTGAAATGCGCTTAAATCTGTGTCTGCACCGCATGTATCGAAAAAGTGCAGCTGTTGTGAACGATGGTTAGTGAAAAATGACGTTCTGTTAACGGTCACTGACATAACTGCACGCACGATAGCTCTCTTTGCGACGGTCATTAATCGGCTGGTTTCGGCAGCCAAATTGCGCTAAGTGCCCACCTTACGTGTGTGAAGTTTTAAACACTCTTTAAAACATTTCTTGCTTTCTGACAGTCATAAGACAACTTCATATGCATGCTGAAAATCATTGCAACGCGTTTTGTGGCAACGTACTGCGCGTTTGCGAGCGAACTTTGGAGCTGTTCGAGCCACGGGAGTATTTTATTTTGGGGAATCGAAGGCGGTCCTACCCCCTATTTGTACGTTCATGTGTGTGTTTGTATATGCGTGTTTACATAGGTACATACAAAGTTTCGGTTGGTTGGAAGCCCACCCCCTCCGACTGCACGAATGACTCGTTCGAGCGTGGCCTGCATTAAGAAGTGCCCTTTGCTAAGCACCTGCGAACAATTGGCGCTTGCAGCTCGCGACCACTAGAGAAAAAGGCGGAACACCGCGCGGCATTTGGCTCCTGCGCGCACGAGGAGTGGCTTTGCTGCAGAGCTGGATCATGACGGCGGACCTATGCGCAACTCTGCTCCCTGCGGGAGCATATACAGGAACACTAGTGGTTCATGGGGCTTAGCGCCATCTGTATGTGGTGGGAACACTTCCGGTGGAAGAAAAAATAAAGTGACGCCATGTCCGTTAAAAGCAGAAGTGACCTAATTTCGTTTTCGAAGGCGCGAAATTGGTTTTGTTGGCCTGCCTTTGGAGCTATACATTCAAATGCCCCGCCATTCGACTTGGTGGGCGTTTCGAGCTTTCACCGCGGGAAGCAATTTGAACCCTTTGGGGCTCATCTTGTCCCACAACGATAATCGTCATCTGTCTTGCCCGCGTTTCCTTTCTTTAACGCTGCGAGCCCGGTACTTCCAAGTCACGAACGGTTTGCGCGTTATCAGCGTGACACAGCATTCTCGACTGGAAGGTATACTAAGCGCCGAGGTTTGAAGAAAGGAAACGCGAGCAAGGCAGATGATGATTATTGTTGTGGGACAAATATACATACACCCCAAAGGGTGCAACCGTTTTAAGAGTGTACGATAAAGAAGGTGCGCCTTGCGCCGAGCGATAACTGATACAAAGAGGTAGTTGGCCGGCAAAAGGCGGTTGCTCGCCAGCTGCCGATAACAGCAGTCGCGTGTCGACGGCTTCGTGTATCCGGCCTGATAGTGGCTGCGCGCCAGCCATCGCCGCACCAGCCATTGCCGCCTCGCCGCGTCGACTGCGTTAAAACGGTACCGCCTAGGGATGGGGGATGAAAATGTTAATTCGATGAACGATTAATCATTCGTCATTCTAGCCTTTAATCCGTTAATCGCTTTCGATGCAGGGTTTTTCGTCGAATAATTAATTAATCTGATTTTTTCCCGGACATCTTTAAAAAGGTTGAAACACAGTTGTCGACTGCTATCTACTGTAAAGCTTACTACTGCAATCTTTAATGTTTGAGAGGTGGAACCAAGCTTGAAACACAAATGTATAAAGGTCTGATCAAGTATAATCTTTATCTTGGTAAAGACTAAATATAGTTGGCACTAGTGACATCTAAAAAGATAAACAATGTATGTTGTAAAATGGCACTTAGTACATAATTAAATAAGATACATGCAATTTCTTAATACCTGTACAGTACAGTTAGATAAGAAATGAGAAAAATAGCAAAAGTGAAATGAAGTCAAACTGAAATATGCAAGAAATTGCAACATGTACTGGGCAAAGATTACCGGTTTAGGATATTAAACAACATGCACTTTTCTACAGAGCGAAGGAATGTGAATTGGCTGGGATGTTTGGGTGAAACCGACACATTGTTTGAACGGCCACACAACCAGCATGCGGGAATAGATGCCCGGACGATATATAGACTTGTTGGAATTGACGTTAACTCCACCGCTATCTCCATAGACGGCAAGCATGCTGTGCCACCTCTTTAGTGGACTGGGAGTGGCACGACAATCAATGACTGGGTTGCCATAGTATGCCTTCAATTGCGAGGGAACGTGAAGCCTCAGGCTTCTGGCGGCGTGCTGGCGTGCACGGTGTGGGGGAAGAGAGGGGACGCGCTCGGCTTGGCATCACTTCTGATTCGAAAAAACAGTCGTCAGTCGCTCTACCACAGCCGCACAGTCAATGCCCGTTCGCAGTCATGCCAGTATGATTTGAAAATTTTCGCTCCACATTTGTCAAACTCTCGAAAACGATTAATCGAACAGGTCTAATCGATTAAGTAAAAAAAAATGAACGTTGGACATCAATGAAGATTAATCGTTTTGCGGGATACATTTAATCAATTAATCGACTAATCGTTCAGTGATATTACCAACCCTAGTACCGCCCCTGGCTGAACGTTACTATAGCACTAGCCGTCTGACCCGGCAGGCAAAACAGCGGTCAATCAGAGGTTTTGGACGTGGCCGCAAGGTCACCCCTCGGGTCTCGTCTCCTGACACCATCCACGCTGGACTGTCCATCGTCGACACCGCTCACCTGAGAGTTATGCGCTAAGCAGCAGTCGCAACCGGCTGGCATGGGCCAGCAAGCTGGAATGCCACTCTTCGGCAGCTTCTGTATCGCCCGGTTACAGGTCGCATTACAAAATATAGTGCTCAAACCACGCGAACGATTGGATGTATAGAAGCTATACAATCGCTTAATTTAGTCAGCCTTCGACTCGTGCCTCAATATTACAGCGTTTCAAGGCTTCTTGATTCACCATCTCAATAACAGCATCTCGGTGTGTATTCGTTCGCTAGCGGACGTTCATTACTTGACTCACACCTGCAAGCGTTGCCAGTTGTAGCTGATCCTTCCGTACAATTACAAGCATACCTGACTTCCGAATCGGAATTGCGTCGGTATATGTAGGGTCTCCGGTGTTTAGTTGGGAGAGTCACCGTTGATGCTTTGTTCGCATTCCTTGTTGATGCTTTGAACTGTTCCGCACACATGATCATGATAGCTGGTTACATTGGTCACGGACGGACTTGCCTTGTCACCCTCCACGGTCGCCGGACTTCGCTGAGCCGTATTACGTACTATGGGTGCATCCTGCAGTTGCATCTGTGTTAACCAGGAGCAGTACATTGCTATCGGTGCTTGCGTCCCAGTCACATGCGAACTTCATGTCCACATCCCACAGACACCCCTATGCTGTCTCCTGAGACGTCCACATACAAATGCGGACTCTGCCAGACGGACGATCATGATATTACGTTCAAAGAAGGCCCAGTTCAAAGAACATCCAGAAAGGCTCTCAAAGTTCGCCTTAACTGTGTACGCGGCCAGCGTTCAATGGCACCAGATCAAAGGGACAGTGCCATTTCTACGAGCAATCGGTTCATCTGGCTGTCACCCTCCGAACAAGACGAACCAGCATTAACACCCCCGAAAACAGCTCAATACGATGGCCCAGAGTACAGTGACAGTGAAGCGGGGTGGAACGCATGCTGACAATTATGCGGCTCTACCTGAAATGACTGATACGATGGCAGACGATCTGGCGAAGCTGAATAGGCCGATCACTCGTCTCCGAAAGGAAGCCAAGCGCCTCGCGCAACGAAGAATAATTCCCGCTCGATCTGCCAGGTGCCATACGACACGCGAAGCAGACGTGCTGCGCACTGTGCCTGAATCACCCTCCGCCTTTATATCGATGCAGGCCAAGCTGACCCCGGCTGAGCCAATTCACTCTGCGGCCCACCAACTGTAATAACTATCAAAGGTGATGCTGGCCAATCTCCCACCGCTACCATGACTGCTCCTTCAAAGCAACGTGGCACCATGTGTCCTGCAGTGAAACTGCCGAGGACTTGCCAATAAGGTAGAAGGGCTTTGCCAACACCATGCCATAGGAAAACTTTCTGCACTTACAGGAAACGTCTGCCCTTACAGGAGACGAACTCTCCTCCCCGCGTCCCTGGCTTCTCTTTGTATTTCTCTCCGACTATCCATAGTGTCGGGGCCACCAGACAAGGCTGCAGTATATATTGGGATCTGTTATCCTGAGATGCAAGTCCCCATAATGGTGTGGTGTAACGAGTGGCAAGAAGGGGTGCCAGTGCTAGTTCGGCTCCCGCGCACTGACGTGGTTGGGATGTCGTGTCATGCGCGTCCCTACAAAGGTAGTGCTCCTGATTACGTACCACAGAGACAACTCTGTATCGCCTGCTGTGGAGCTGTCCGGAGCTTCGCGAGGCCCGCACCCGCTACCTGCACAGCCCGAGCTACCACCCAGGTCGACCACCTGACCTAAGGCGCTAGAGACATGGTTCTCTGCACTGGCCGCTCCTGGACTTATCTAGCAAACAGACATATCTTTTTAGTAAGGCGAAAGACTGGGCCATTTGGTTTTGCATCATGAAGTCATAGTAGCGTGAACTATACACAAAGAAGGAGAGACAAGGGGACACACGAGGACACACGGGACACACGGGGACACACGGCGACAAATTTTTGTTTAATTTATGCCGTAGGGCATACTGGCCCCGATAAAAGAAATACGTTGCAAAACTTTGCTCGTGGAAATATTCTAACGGCTGTTTGACAACCTGTCGAAGAACGGTCGTTGAAATTGATCGATTTCCTTGGGCACGGTAAGGAAAGAGTTAAGGTGCACTACGTGGACTTCAGGTCATGTGCGGCGCCGATGCGATTGCGTAATGCTGTTGGGCAGGGCCTCATAGTCCAGAGTGCAAAGACGTCCGAGTATCTTGAATGATCCGAAGTAACATTTTTGTTCCAGACAATAAAACCTAAAGAAAGGTGCCAGTTTTTGTCGTGCGTATATTTAATAACGCTAATAAATGAAGACAGAAAATTAAACGGATAGAAAAAAAGGTATAGCGGGCAGAATTAATCTATATATGAACTGATTTTACCTGCCTTGTTGGCATAATGATAATAAAGAGAAAATTATAACACCGATTTCGGTGCACAGAGGCGCACTGAAAAAAATTGCCTTAACGGATAAATTTTTTGTTTCAGAAATAGCTAAAAATTGTCACTAATTACGCGATCTAGTTGGAGCCTTAGTTCACCCAAACAGTATTACAGTGATGTATTATTTATAGCTGCTGGTTTGCGTTCAGTAGGGCACTGACTGCAGAATCCAACGCATTAAGGCCACGTTTTCGTTTTCGTCACTGCATTTCAGATGGCGGCGAAATCACTTCAACTACTTCAAGAAGTTGGGCATACCGGGTCCGGAACCAAACCTGATATGGGGAAACCTTGTAGAGTACCACTCCATGGTAAGAGGACGAATGACAAATAGAGACGGTCTCGCTCACATGTTTCTACAAATCGTGATTATGTGCACTACAATGGTGACCCCCACCTGGATACCTGTTTGTTTGGCGGATCACTTTCTTGCAAACTCCTCTGGCTGTATATCCGTGTGTTAACGCTGCATTAGTCGGTACGACCACATGGAACCAGGAACCAAAATTGCTGCACCCAGCCAAAACTCCCGTGCGTTGTAAAAAACACAGTTGCGAGAATATTTCACGAAGTAGTGGTTATTTCTTACGGTGGACGGAGTTTTTTGGAACATGAGCAGCCATTAACCGCGATTTCATGTTGTTTCTCAACAGGAAAGCTACAAGGTTCTTGGTAAATGGATTGAAAAATATGGCAATACGTTCGGGTGAGCTATTTTTACTATTATTTTTTATTATTTCTACTGTATGTTAATATACGTTCTAAAGTGGTGCTCCGTTTCAGCGACACGGTAAGTTTGCTTGAAGCTTGAGGCTTGTCGCATCATCGGTATCATCGAGTGCATGTTCCACTGCAGAACACCACACATACCTGACAGTACGTTCGAATATAATGTTGATGTATGCTCACCGGCCTAATTAATTTGAGATTAATACAACAATTGAATGTCTCTGCAGGGTTGCGAAGTGATTACTGTGACGCGATTTGTTTATTGTGTGTGCCTTTCTTGCATGATTTAGGCGTCTGTTTAAGAAATTTACTTTAGTTATCTTCCAGGATAAGCTTTCCCAGTTGATATCTTCTCTGTTGATAAATGCTCTAAAAGCGGAAGTTTAACTAGGGTTTTATTTTTGTCGCCAAATGGTATGTAGGCTAGTTAACCTGACATATATAATCTTTTACATGGCAATTATAGTCGATTTGTGTGGCGCTCTCATTCGACGCTGCTTTTTCCCAGCGGCTGCATATCTTACGAGGTTGTGTTACCATAATCTGGCAAGACTTAAAACTATAACCATGTTGCAAACAAACTGAAAGGTCTCGCAAAAAATATTTCAGCCTGTTTAATTTTTGGAGGAAGTGTGAACTTTTCCGTGTTTCGCGCAGGTTCTTCAATGGTGATGCTCCTTTCATCGTTACAAACGACCTGGATTTTATAGAATACGTGTTCGTACGTAACTTCCAAAACTTCGTGGACCGTGGTGTAAGTGCCCGTCTACATTTTCATGGTTTTTCTGCTGCCTACGCGAATAACGTTTCGATACAAGCGTTCTTTTAAATAGACTTGCCTTAACGGTCCAGCTTGTACAAAGCAGCTTGTCTTTTTTTTTTCGTCCTCCTGAAGTGACACTCGCTGTTTTCTTTAATTTTTACTTGTAAAATCGAGATGGTCTCGTACGTTTTCGTGCAGAGAGAATACCATGACCATGAGTGTGCTTAAATAAAGAACCTAAATGTAAACTCACAGCCGCGAGCATTCCAGCTGTTTCACGGTAACGAGGGCATCACGACCTGTAATAAAAAAAAAAACGGAAAAGAACATAGAAATCTTTGCCCGATTTTGTTATGTGACTGTGGGCAGGTCCAGCACATTAAATTTGCCTTACAGCGGACATGTAGACAGACTAATGGTGGATGGAGAGTAATGACACTTTCTTCAATTTAGACGCACCTCCCCCTATGGTCCTGGACATTATTTCGCGTCACTGGCAGTGGCGTTCTACCCGAAACCATTATAGATTTCCCAATCAACTGGAAACAGATGTCTGGCCATCGCGGAGTCGACTGAAGCAATATCCTAAAGATTGGGAGATTGCAGTTTTGATTCTGCATTGGTGCAATCCTTTTTTTAATACCTTTCTGCTTCGCCATACAAAGAAGATAGACATTCGTTCATATAAGTACTTGTTAAAAATATCAATAAAGTCTGGTGATCGAGATTGTCGGAATGATAACGGGAGAACCATCCATGTCTCGGTCTCTCATCTGCTGTGACAACGTGTTCTTGCTGCAGCTGCGGTTTCCGAAAGGTAACGGCCATTATGACAGGGGTACACGTAGGTTTATTCTCCGCTTCTACACCAGTGTATTGGGCACCTGCTTTCCCATTTTGTTTGTTTTTTCTACACACCAAATGTGTGTAGAGCGGCAGCGGAATAGGAGAAATACGCAACATGTAATGTGAGCAGGCTCACTTTGTTGGATGGCATATGACATAATTCGACAGGAAACTTGCACGCTAATTTTAGCGTTTCGTTATAATATGTGTGTTTGGGAGCCTTTCCCGCAAACGGTGAGGACATTTATCGAACGATAACTTAAACGTACACTGCCGGTGGGCGAAGGCAATATTCAACTTTGCCGCACTTTTTCTTTATTAGCTGCGAATATATGGGAATTCTGGCCAATTAAACCTTGTTCAACCATGTAACCCCCCCCCCCCCCCCCCCGTAATGCCCTAAAGGCTCTGAGGATAAATAAATAAATAAATAAATAAATAAATAAATAAATAAATAAATAAAAAAAGGGCTATGCCAATATCTTTGATAAAAAAATCCGAGGACACCGAAGCCCTTATGAGTCGTGAATGCGAAAGCATTAATCCCCAACTGAACGCTGCTGAGCGGTCCTTCGAGTTTTGCGCTGGGAGTAACGTTTGCGTTAATTCTCGTTCTGCCCACCGATGTATTGGGAGAGAGAGAGAGATAAAACTTTATTGTGTCCTTGATGGGGTTAAGGGGTGGCGGGGGTCGGGAGGCTAACCCCCAATCCCCCCCTTCCTCAGACGGCGGCCAGTTCTTGCTTCCTGGCGGCGTCTTCGGCCATCCGGACGGCCCAGAGCTGCTCCTCTGGGTCCAAGCTGAGCAGCAATGTCTCCCACTGCTCGGCCGTACTAATGATGCGTGTGTTAGTGCGGGAGGTGTTGGTGGGTGAGGCTTTGGGGCATTGCCAAATAATATGATTGAGGTCGGCGCGGGCTTTGCACGCGACAACGATGGTTGATTACGCTGCCTGCCTCGTTGCTCGTTTTCGCTGCCTTTTTCCGCTACCTTACATCGTATCTTAAGTAGTTACATCTCTTAAGTAGTTACCCATGGCAGGTTTTTTTTTTTCCATTGCCGCGATCCATGAGATTATTTCAGCCTCTTTGACTTTCTGCTTGACGTTCTTTGTTGCTGAGTTGCTCACCCTACAGGCCACATACTTGCTGGTAAGCTTCCTAGCTTTTTTTCCCTCCTCTGTGAATCAATGTTTTTCCTGTACAAATACCTCAGAACTCCCCTAGCCCATTTACTTTCTTCTATATCCCTTAGTCGTTCTTCATGATAAATTTTTCTGTGAGCTTCCCTCACTTCAAAACTTGTCCAGCCCATATCATCCTGCCCAGCTTCATTTGCACTCTCCTTGTGAGCGCCCAATGCCAGGTGCCCCACTGACATCTACTATGCTGGCATGCCACCTACCTGAAGCACTGCCAGCTAACTTTCTTGTTACGATTCGAATTTTCTGACTAAATGTTGTATTGATT
This sequence comes from Dermacentor albipictus, assembly GCF_038994185.2. Taxonomy (NCBI): domain Eukaryota; kingdom Metazoa; phylum Arthropoda; class Arachnida; order Ixodida; family Ixodidae; genus Dermacentor; species Dermacentor albipictus. The sequence continues at coordinate 41,359,326 of NC_091823.1, forward strand.
AGTCCGAATCTGTAGACCTGTGGAATCTGTGGATCTGGTGGAAGGTATATTCTGCGTCCAAGTCGATAGTGCGGCAGTAGTGCTTGGTAAGTTAGCGGGATTGCTTCCGTTTCCTCCGGTGATTTGGGTGGGTGGGACATGTCTAGAATCTCGTGCGGGTAGGCCCAGTTGACGCTTGCGTGGGCCACGGTGTGTGCCGCTTCATTCCCCTCGAGTCCCTCGTGTCCCGGTACCCACATGATGCAGGTGCAGGGGGCAGGAGTATCGCCACGCTTCAGTATGTTGATCACTTTGATGGAGATCCTGCGCTTCATGGGCTTGCTTTGTTTGCATGCCACTGTTTGAGAGTCGGTGAAGACCACTATGGCATCCTTGCTTGTATGGGTGGCGAGTGCTATAGCGGCCTCCTCAGCTGTGTCCGCGCGTTTGCCGAGAATTGTCGCCAACGCCAGTGTCGTCCCCCTGTAGTCTGTGACGCTGATGGCGACGGCGTTTCAGCCCGGACACTTGGCTGCGTCCAAGTAGCGCGCCTGCGGGTCGTCACAGCGCTTGTGTCTGATGGCATTTACCCTGGCGAGCCGTCTGCCTCGATAGTGTTCTGGATGCATGTTCCGAGATATCTGATAAAAGAGATTACTATAAATTGTTTCCTAATTGTAGTCGTCCTGACTGCTATCCTAGCCGTCGTAACAGCCTGCAAGAAACGTCTCACCCATGCATTCGCATTCGAAAAGGCCGCCATAATGCCCACACAGAATATACATCAGAGATTATGCCTTGATCTGCGACATGTATACCCGCTCAATGAGCTAGTGCCATCCGAGCGTCTCGCTGTACTAAGACTTTCTTTAAACATTCTTAGAGACACTGGTAACAGCCAGACATTTTTGCACGTACATGAACGTAATTTTGTTGTGTGTGTTGGGTGCCTGTGAAGTACCCTGTGTGCATCACTTTATTTCTCATCGTCTCCATCTCATGTGACCTCAAGCCTCTCATGTTTTCATTAACGAGCTTTGCTTTCTCACCCGCAGTTTACAATGATGACAGACCAGATGCATCCCGTGCTAGGAAAGTCCGTCATGCATGTCGGTGGCCTCGAGTGGAAGAACATCCGAAGCACAGTCTCCTGCAGCATGAGCGCTGCCAAACTGAAGCTGGTAAGAAGCCAAATTAGAAACACAGACAGACAGATTCACTCGCTCACTCACTCTCTCTCCCTTTCTATCTCTCTCGGTATGGCACTGATGCATATCTTAATAAACGAGAAAAGAGGGGGTCAACCGAGGGTCCCGATTTTTATTCGTCATATCATAAAAAGCCAACAAACACTGACACCAAGGACAACATAGGGGAAATTACTTGTGCTTAATAAACGAAATAAAGAAACGATAAATTAATGGAAATTAAAGTGGATGAATAAACAACTTGCCGCAGGTGGGAACCGAACCCACAACCTTCGCATTTCGCGAAGGTTGTGGGGGTTTCTTGTAATTTAAGAGGGGCAATATGAATTTATTCAAGAAAAAGCTGGTTAAAGCAGACTGTTTAAAGCTACTCGTCCAATGTACAATGGTAGTTGAACACACAAGCATGTGCGCAATGTAATTCTGAACTGCGGCTGGTGTCCTCTGGACAGGAGAAATGCGCTCGTTATTGTTTTTTTCGCGATTAGCTTGGTCCATGAGGGCTTGCTTTTGGTGTACGATGAAAATGTCGCTTACAGTCAGAAATAGAGAGACGCTATTATTGCTGTTTTCAGATTGCAATAGGGGCTGATTGCACCGCCTTGTGCGTCACAGGAGAACCAGCGCTGGCCAAGAGAGGCCTCGGCAGATTGAGTCTGTAACTAAAATATGCTGACCCCACCTGGAAGGGAAGCCACAAATATGGCACGCATCGCCAAGAGGTCTCCGGTTTCCTTTTTGTCTAATGTAGGTTTGTAACAACAAAAAGTCGGCAGATTCCACGCCCTGTGGAAATCGATGATAAGCGAAACAGTGTGTGGGGAGCCTACCAAATTAACGAAACGACCACGGGAGCACTAAGACGTAGCCGGCTGTTTCATTATTTACATGACACGCATGTCATGACATTCATGTCATGACCTATCATTTTGTTTGTCGTACACTGTTGTTATGCTATGCCAATTTTGGTACATACCAATAACGAAACGACCATGAGAGCTCCAAGACGTAGGTGGTTCTTTCATGACCTACATGACACGCATTTCAGGACATTCATGCCATGACCAATCATTTATGTTTGTCACACTCTCTTGTCGTAATACGCCAATTTTGGTACATACCAAGTTAACGAAACGACAGTGAGAGCATCAAGACGTAGGCGACTGGACAGATGCCGTAAAAGTGGCTAATGTTCGCAAAGAAATGCTTCGCATTTCAAATAGCACGAAATTTTGAACGATAACAGGTGCGCACCTGTGCCGACGGTAGCTATAGCCCGATTCGTCCAGCCAAGCCTTGTCCATGGCCATGCGCATTGCGAGGAGGGCATGCGCTACTGCGTTGAAGCACGCTGGCGCCCAGTCAGGTCAGGTCAGGAGCTGTGCACATGCCTCAACTCAGCGGTGAATTTGCTGACGTGAACTTGGCAGCATGCGCTACTGAAAACTTTCCTCCGTTCCCTAGGCTGTATGTTATGGCACTGCTGTGTGTTAGGAAGAGCATATTCAGGGTCAAGCTAACTTGACTGACGGGGGCGTCAGCCAAGTTAGCTTGACGTTGAATATCTGTTTCACTCAGAGTAGTGCATTCTCAGAGCAACTAATCAGGAAGGATGGTGAACTCTGCATGCACACAACGCTCATGCTAGCAGCAGAAGACAGAATGCTTTTATGACTCCACCAGCGCGCGGATTAGGTGAAGCGTCGACGGCGGGTCCAAACTGCTTCGTCGTTTTTGAAGCCGAACGCAGTGCACATCTCTCGAAACCCTGTAACCCTCCGCGCGCGGGCCACGGATGCGCCTTCGATAGAGGAAGAGCATGATGGTGGCGCTGGCATGAATGCACCTAGGGGATCGGCATGATTCAATCGCAATAAAAATACTACTTTAATATGGAACTGAACTATACCCTTTCAACATCGCGATTTTTCTATGTGAAACGTTGAGCGTCTAATCTGGTCTAGCATGGCCGCTCGCACACTCGTGAACGATGTTTGAAGGTGCAGGGACTGTTTACGCCGTGTTGTTATAAGTACTTCTTGAGGATGGGACTGCTGTTCACATAGTCGTAAAGTAACAACACTCGGTTCTTGTGCGTGGTTACTAACGCAACAATTTTTCTTCGGCGAGCAACCTACGCCTTCGACACTAAACTGATCTGTGAAGCTCTATAAGAGCATAAAACACATGCTTTCCATTATTCGGATATCAAGCAGTTAATCGCATTTTGCACTTTCCAAGTGTGGTCGCACAAGAATAAAATCCAATAGTTGTGGCTTACATCCGGCCGAGGGAACATTTCTGACTAATACGCGACCCTGCAATAAAAGGTGAGTTGGGCATGTATGGTGTCTTGCTTGTGCCCCACGTAACAGTTTGCAATTAGCACTTTTGCAAAAACTGGTGATGTGCTCTCACGTCGTGCTCTATTTAAGCCGTAATAAGAATTTGTTTGAGGTCCGAAGCAGACAGACGCCTTCTCCGAGCTTCAATGGCACCTCCAGACACCACCCTTACTTGGACACTTTGGTGAAGATGCCCACACTAAACTGCACACTGATGTGCTCGCAACATCGGCCTTGGTGTAATCATCGTGCAGTGGCAAGATGGCGCTGAACGTGCTATTGTTTATGCTAGCCGCGCTTTAACTTCTGCAGTAACGAACTACTCTACGACTGAAAAGGAATGTTTAGCTGCCGTCTGGGCGATAGCTAAGTTCCGGCCATATTCATCCCATCCGTTTAAACCCATATCCCCACATGAGTCTCTACCACGTCATACACCCTGGGCTGTATTCCTAGAATTGCCTACACTGCTATCAATACGCAACGCTTGACCACATGGTATAGGCTTGCTCAAGCACACCACACTTCGCACCTATAACACACCCCAGGACACGGCACTGGAAGGCAGGTCCGACTCGATGGCCCAGCTCAACCTGGTCAACCGAGCAAGAAGGGCAGCTAACATCGCTGGACCACTGGACTGATGGGACCCCCCAATGCAGCGCAGAGTAACTACCTACGTTCGTGTGCTCTTGTGTATAAAGTTTATTCCCTCTCTCTTCAGAGTGGCTACCAACCATCATGTCCTTTGTTGGCTAGCCAATCCCAAAGAGCCTTCAGGGAGTTTCGCCAGGCGCAGTCTTCGTCTTCAAGAATTTGACGTAACCACCGTCTACAAGTGTGCCCAAAAGCACACTGATGCTGACTGTCCTTCGGGCGCCCCTTTGCGACGGTGGCAAGTAATACCGATGATGACGGTCGTTTCCTTTGCGTTGTCAACCTGACTAGGCCCAGCAACAGCGGGGCAATTTAGAACTAGGGCAACTTATCGACTACCTTGAATTCCGAAGTTCGCATCCTCCACGGCAATTCGCGTGTTCACCATGTTCGTTCAGTCTCCGCAGCAATGTCTTGTACAAGAAAAATTTGTGCCCATCAGCGGCTGAATATCTCCTTGTCGTTCCATCCGCGCTGCGCGCCGAATTTCTGTCCGCTTGCCACGATGAGCCCTCTTCCTGCCACTTGGGATTCGCGCGTACCTTGGCCCGAATCCCTCCATGCTACTACTATCCTAAGTTCGCCCAGGAACTGATGCATTACGTGAAAATTTCCCGCGACTGTCAGCACCGAATGGCTCAATCTCAGCGCCCAACCGATTTGTTGAAGCCTGCTGCACCGCCAACACAACCATTTTAACAAATCGGCATGGCTTTACTTGGGCCCTTCCCTAAGTTTTTTGCTGGCAACCACTGGATCGTGGTTGCGACTTCTTGTCTGACTGGAGTCCTTCAGCGAGCCACTGCCAGTGATGCTGCACTTCTTCATCGACAACATCGTTCTCCGGCATGGTGCACAAGAAGTAGTCATAACAGATCTTGGTACAGCTTTCATAGCACAGAAGATGCAAGACCTCATGACGCTTAGTGGAACCGCTCATCACCGAGCTTCTGCATACCATCCTCAGACCAACGGCCTTACGGAGAGGTTAAACAAGACAATCGCTGACATGCTTCCCATCTATGAATTCAGAATCCACAATACATCGACTCCCACAAGAACAACGCTTGCCCTCTCGGGGTTATCCACCAACCTGGTGATCGACCAGCCGCTCGGAAAGGTTACTGCGCCGCTACTTCGGTCCCTACAGAGTCTTACATCGCCTCAGTGAATTCAACTATGAAGTTCTCTCTGAAGACAGGACTCGGCTATCCCGTCGTGTGCAGCATACACAATTGACCATGTTTCCATGATGAAACCGTAACATTCACGTTGACGAGGCTAGTTTCATTTCCACTCACCTTCATCCAGCTTGTGTAACGCTTTCCTCTTCACAAACGTCATCAGTGTTAAAGTGCGTGTGCTTTGTCTATTTTGCCTCTCTTTCGCATTTGAAGAATCACGGTAGTGCTTTCTACAAGGAGGGCAATGCCACGTGCATAAATGTTGGTTGTTTTGGGGGTTTGCCGCTTCTGCGATAGCTGAGGACGCCGAAAAGAGCTCGGGGACGACGACGACGAAGACGCGCACACCGTGAAGATCTGAAGCTCAGTGATTCTTTAGATTAAAATTAAGTTCTTGCCAATGACTTTATTTACGTAGCGTCACTTTATGATCAATACTATATTTATAGCAATTTCCTCAACTTGCGATCAAGATTTATCTTCTCGGATTAGACTGGCAGGTATTTTGTGAGCTGAGGTGTGCCATGCAACATGCACCGTAATATTGTGCTTGATCTTTATAACATCGTGTTGTACTCAGTCATGTTTTCTAAAGAATCAAATACATTACGCCAAGAACTATTTCAGTATATGCCTAAAATTGAAACGCCGACACCGTTTTCTTTGCCACTTAGATGATGCCACACCTCGAAAAAAACGCAGACATCTTCATAAAGTCTTTGGAAGAGTACGCCGACACGGGCAGGGAGGTTCACATGATGCCAAAATTCGAGCAGCTCTCCATGGACTACACGGCCCGAGGGGCGTTCGGCATCGAGGAGCATTTCCAGGGGCAACCCGACCATCCGCTTCTAAAGCTCGGCAAGAGTGTCTTTAAGGGCATCATGAAGGGACCACTGCACATGATCGCACGTACGTTACCTCTTCCAGCATTGTGCAGTGTGGATGAATAAGTGGAACGCTCGATATTTAGTTAGGAACGCTAACAAAACTATATTCTGTGGTTTTACGTTCCAAAATCATGATAAACCTATGATGCATGTCAGCTAGTGGAGCGCTTCGGAATAATTTTGACGAGGTGGGATACGTTAACGTGCACCTAAATATAAGTACATGAGCGTTATTGCATTTCGCCCCTATCGAAACAGAGCTGCAGCGGACGGGATCAAACCTGCAACCTCGAGTTCAACAGGGCAACACCGTAGTCAATAAGATACCGCGGCATCTACTTCATTTCGTTTCGTTTCACTTAATTTATTATCCCCTTGAAGGCCCAAAGGCATTATACAAGGGGGGGGGGGGCAACACAAACACGTGTAAGAGTGGTTACGTAAAAAAATAAGAAACATCGCTGATTTTGTATGACTTTAAGCAATCAAAGGAAAATTTCGAGTTTAAAGTATTAACACGGTAATACATTCGCAAAAAGAAAAAAAACTAGGTGGAAGGATTGGCAAGGGTAGACTATTCCGAGTGGTCCATGATGGGTTCATGAACGATGTACTCTAAGAGCAGAAAGTTATTCAAAGTGATTTGTTAGGTATCCACGACATTTTTTGCGGTCAGTACAGGTAACGAAGTTGTCAGGGAGCGCATTCCAATAAACGATTGCATCAGGAAAGAAGGAAGTGGTCATGGCAGATGAGCGGCCGCGTAAAGTGCTATGGCAGAGCTGTGACTTAGCGAGAGGAAGTTCGCAGTGGTGGTTTAAGAAGGTAGTGCCTTGAGCGTGGATTGTACCTTTAAGGACCCTTAAGTATGCTTACTTTTGCTCCGATGTCAGGGGACTACTAGGAAAGAACTATTCCTCAAGAGAAAAAAACTGTGTAGCAGGTGCTAGGAAGTTAGATTTGAAATCGTGGTTCCGCAGTCATCATTCTTGAATTGTGGTTGGATTTTGCTTTTCGTACTGGACCAGCTGGTACATGTTGAAACAAGTGCGCATGCAGTTCCCAGGAAAGAGAGCCGAATTCGAACATGCCCTTAAGAACGAAGTCCTTAATAAACGACTACTTATCCTTCATAAACTTAAGTAAAGATTACAGCCAAGTCGTAGAAGCCAACAAACCACAAAAAGGGAAATGTAGGAAAATGAACGAGTCCGCTTACTAAAAACCTCGACACCGAGACATTTCCCGTGGTATCTGCACCTATAGTTTCCACAGCGCTTATCATTTCTTCGTGCGCGTGTTCATGTTATTATAGCGAACGCCCGCTACGAATAAATATTATTGAATCTTGCCGTTGAGTGCGGGAGTTGGCCAACGTTGAGGATGATTTTGAGATGAAACTGAAGGTTTATTTACATTATGTACAGTAATAACACAAAGTAATGAAGTCATAAAGTCATCGGCGGCCGGCGGCAAATGGGACGCTGCGGCCTGTGGCAAGAAGAACGAAAGAAAATGAATTAACGAACGAATGAATGAATGTCTATTCTCATTGTATCCCGCTTTTAACCCCTTCGGTCTCTCGGGGTCACGTCATTTTCAGCCAATCACCGAGCCCGCTCAGATGTCGTCATTTTCCTCCAATGGTAGGCGCCCGTTCAAGTGCCGTCACATTCAGCAGATGGGGTTGCTCCAAGGGCTGCACTGTCGGACGGGTGACTTACCACCGGCGTTGTCTTGGTGTTGACTCCCCGCCTGAAAGTGCTCAGCTGGAGGAGAGAGCTGCAAAACAGCTTTGCTCGGAACCAAGATCAACTACCTGGAACCGTGCGAGGCTACCGTTGCACTCTCGGGAAGAGTCAAGCAGGGGTGCAGACAATAGCTCACGTGCGGCACCTGAGGTGGGGGTCACAAATTTGTCTGACAGGACCGGGAACGTGGTAGACGCGCTCCTGCGCACCCTAATTGGAATGCGACGGCAATTGGATGTGGTCGGGAAACTCGAGTGATGCCAGGAAAAGGGTCCGTATCCAACAATATGATAATAAATGATTGAAGGAGTGAATGCGCATAGGCATGACGAAAGCTTTCCGCCATGACAAGTGCCCGTCGCCAATTACTGCTGCGATGGTTCTCTTTCAGAGAGCACGACAGAGTTAAGAAGATGGACGAAACCATTTTACTGGTTTACTGTGCTAATAGGAGATTTCACGTTCGCAAAACTCGGCAGGGAAACGACGAAAATAATAGCAATGAGGAAGGAAGACCCCACGGTACGTGTTACACTTCTGCTTCATTGAACGTGTTGAGCTAAGCTAGGCAGAGAGAGAAATCCATGTAAGAATGTGAAGAAAGATGAGATAAAAGAAAGGCGGCCGAGGTTAGCGTTTTTGAACTGGCGGTGGATAAGGGCCTCGTTGCTCGCCCTTAAAGAACGTGAAGAAAGAGCAATAGAAAACGAATGAGCCATATTTATCAAGGGCTTGTGATATTACCGAAAACTTGTGATATCGCAAATTTCCATGCCTGAGCATTCCGATTCTAGTAGTGTCTGAAAACTGATCTAGTTGATGAGAACTGTGTTGTGTCCCTTCTGTCCTGACAGGACAGCCCCGTGTCCCGTCTGTTCTTTCTTGTAAAGTCCTTTGCGCTGATTTACTATTATGGTTTCGAATTTTATTTTTAAAAAACTTCCATAACTGAATATTAACCTCACAAAGGGACTGGAGAAAACTGCTTAAAAAAGAAAGCCACACAATTCTCTGAAAAAGTCCATTTCAGTGGCAAAAAGAATTGTTGTTGCTCGCCTATCGAACACCGTAGTACAAACAGATTACGCCGGTGTGGTGGGTTTCCCGGTTTACATTCTGGGACATAAAATACTTTTGCCTAGATAAGGGGCTTGAGAATAAAAACAAGAACAGTGCAACACAGGACAAGTGAGTAAAGAGCACAGGACAGAGCTCTGTCGTATGCTCTTTACTCGCTTGTCCTGTGTTGCGCTGCTCCTGTTTTTATTCTCAAGATGAACCAACTAGCCCCGTTGAACACACTGATAAGGGACTTTCCTTGCGAAGAATCCGCATGTACTCTCGTTTGAAACATTTTTGTACCAGACCGGTGGGTGGCACAATCCCTTTCGTGAAATCGCCTCCACCTTGCTTGCTTATTCAAGACCTATTGATTTAAGTTAATATAGACATAAAGGAGTGTTCTTACGTGAAAATCAAGTGCACATATTGAATCAGACTAACCTGCACATGTCAAGTTTAATTACAATGTCTGCAACATGGAATTAACTCGGTGGAGAATTGTGAAAATTTACGTACGTATTTTTTCATTGCAGCTTAGAAAGCCCGATATACTTCAGAATCTGATTGACGCGGAGTACGCAAATGACACTGCGGAAAGAAACGGTGCACGGAACTCGAACGGTAACTCACGCTCATTGGTTGTTCACAGTGCTATTTCCTTGCGCATTTGTAGACCCTACTGGAGACTCACTTGTCGAATATAGATGGCATGCGCCACTAAACATGACGAAAAAGCCACTTTACTCTCTCACTTTACGTCAGCTTTGCTGAGTTAAATGCGGATGTGCCAAGATTGGCTAAATCTTCATTTTTTTGCCTACACTATATTGGGCCAGACTATTGTAACGATTCTGTTCCAAAGGTATTATATCTCGCACTTCGTTAGAGCATTGTCCGAGCAGCCCTCCGCCCGCGTTACCAACGGCATCGGTCGGCCGTGAACGGTGCATGATAAGAAATAAGTGAAATTGAGCGAAAAGAATTCTCCACTATAAAGAGCCCAGATCCGGGATCATGTCTGACTTCAGTCACGCATTAACTTTAGCTTCACCAGTTTTATCTAGCTAAAGCCAATGATGTCCCAAACAATATCTGACAGTGCCACAGAGGGTCCTGCTAAGCTAGCCTCACTCGACAGAGTTCGGCAATTAATGGTTGACAGGGTCAATTTCCATTGGCGGCCTGTCCAGACCCAGAGATTCTTAGCACCCTCTGCTGTGTTGCAGGTCTAACGGCCGCCTTGGTCAGGTGCTCCGCAGCTGGTGGGTACTGAGGTCCGTGGGTCAATTTTAGGGATCATTAGGGAGATAGTGGCCGAATACTGCTCTAGGGATGTCGATTCCTGTTTTGGTGAGGGAGTGTCTTTGTTAAAGCTTAGTGGGCCTTCCTAATGTGGTTGTACCTGGATTAGTGCAGCCCCGCTCGCTCTCAGCATCTTTTGCCGGTGCGTTACTCCAAACTTGCAGATGTAGAGCAGTGGAGGAGGAGAATTTACAGCTCACCATTGCATGTTAAAAATAGAAAAAAACACTTTAAAGAAGGACTTTCGTGGTAACCGAGCAATCGACATGGCTCAGTCAGATAATCCCGTAGGTGGCGAGGCTACGTTAGCGCCGAAAAGTACACCCCAGAGGGCCCTACGCACCTAAAAACTGCTTTGATTTATCCGCGATAGATATGTTGTCCTGATCGCCTTGGGCAACTCAGTAATATATATATATATATATATATATATATATATATGTATTGTTTTGTGAGCCTTCATATTTTGGAAGTCATCTTCCTCATCTGCACATAACCATTACCATCGCTTCGCATCTTCATTAGACAGATTTAGAATAGCGTTTGTCGCTTTGCGTGTAGGTTAAACGTAAGTACCATTGCGGGACGTTACGGTGCGCGTCCTTTCAAGTCTTTTAGTTTCCCGTACGGAAAAGCAAACGCAAAGAAGACGTTAGAAAGCAAGGCGCCGTCTGGTGCCGCGTCCCAAACGTATCCAAGCCAAGACGATTCATTAGCAACCATCCTGCTGTGGCTACGCGGACGCGTCTCGTTAGGCCTACGGGCGCCAGAGTCGCCGAACGACCTCAAAAAATGGATGCGCTGTGCGCTCTTATAGCTAACCTTTCACGTTAGTTTAGAGAAAGCGAAAGCTCATTACAGTAGTTACTGGCGATCAACGCGAGTCAGAGCGTAGCTATCACGAGAATTCACGCTGAAGCGGGAGCCATATGTGCCTCTATGTCCAACAACGCTATTTCTTAGCGTCCGTTAACATTACGAACGTTAAACTCGATAAATAACGTACGTTATCACAGCGCACCTAGACCACAGAAACCCAATAACGTTTGGAGCATGAGGACTGAGGACGACGCTATTTCTTTACGTATGTAATGCGTATAACGTTCGGTTGCAAGCGCTAAACTAAATCTGTCTATTGTGGGTGCGTTAGCTCGTGCTTTTGGATTGAAAGCGTCGAGTAAAACCGTTGCTTCTCTCTCTCTCTCTCTCTCTCTCTCTCTCTCTCTCTCTCTATATATATATATATATATATATATATATATATATATATATATATATATATATATTGACACGTGTACTTATCTTCATCGGGCGACCACGTTTCGCCGCTTAACAACTGTAATCGCACAGCGAGGGACGCGCCTGCATGTATCCGACGTTTCTGGAAAGTTATCGATGCTTCTACCCGGCTGTCTGCTGTCGCCGAACCTTGTGCTATCTGATTTCATCGCGTAACGCGAATGGTGTAGAACTTTGTGGAAGGCACGCGGGTCCGAACGATTAGTCTGGAACATTCGACGACTGCTCTATAAAAGCCGACGCGCTTGACGTGCTGATCAGATTTACGACGATCGCCGACTGTGTTCGCCGCTCTCGTTGTGCATTAAGTGTAGCCTGTTTTGTGGGCACAGGTTCGCCCAAGAAAAGCTAGGTTTTGCCTTTCACAGTATTGCTACTGTGTTCTTTGACGTCACGACCACGTGACTATATATATATATATATATATATATATATATATATATATATATATATATATATATATATATATATATATATATATATATATATATATATATATATATATATATGGTGCGGCTTACGGTGGTCTGCTCCGGATCGCCGTTAGCTACAGTTAGCTCTTTGAAGAGGCAGGACGTGTGTCGAGTGAGCTCCAGACGAACCGCGGATGTGGGGCCTCAAAGAGGTGCAACGTAATGCTAAGGCTTTTTTGTCGCATTTACCGCTAAATCGCATCTGAAATTCTTTCATGTTTCTTTCGTACACAGGATTTTCCCCAGCGAAGAAGGCGTCGGCGCATGCAATAGCCACTAGCGCGAGCGTAGTGTTCATCGGCGGGTAAGGATGATAAAAGAAACATTCCTAGACATTGCTACTTGAGTTCCTCCATTAGTGCACATTTGAAGGACATGCTCTTGAAGGACAGTCAGAAAATGAATAAAAAATGTTGCCTTGTTGCGTACATGTTCAAGTACGTAAATATAAGGTCTTCCAAAAATATTAACATCTGCTCGAACTGTAAAGAAGTCTGGGGACTCAGGTAGCAGTGCTTTGCTGGTGATATTGTATAGCGTACATGTTAACAAACAGCAAATATTGAGACAATGACTGGTACCACCGGTCAGTGATGTCGGAAAAAAAATGGAAATCGTCCTGTCTTTAAGTGAGCACATTATGGAATTAGTAAGAATGAAGAACGTAATGCAACCGAGAGCCAACATGGATCATAAAGAGCCTCACTCAGAGGATTGTTGCCTTGCGTTGACGAGGCAAAATTACATGAAAAAGTGATTGTTTTGCCCGAAAGACGAATCACTGATAATGATAGTACTCCGTTAGAGTATCACAAGAACTACGGCTCGTAGTTTTATGGCTAATATAAACTCCAGTAAAGATTTTTAGTTAGCGAGTGATACACATAAACAGAGTTAACTCGATGACCCCGAACACTTGCGGTCACGAAGCTGGCAGAATTAGGAGTGCGAGCCGCGGGGAACGCTCGCGCTTGTCCCGAGAGCCGGTACTCTTATCACCGTTAAAAACTATGCCACTCGCTCCTGTGAGACTCGACAGATCACGTCACCTCCCACAACGAGGGCGCTGGATGACACCGCCGCGCATCAGGCATGCACGCTCGCTCTTGCACCTCCGTTTACGCGGCTTCAACAAACGGCGCCGTGGCCGCGCATGCGCCGTCACATCCGGGATGGCGCATAAACGGACACCCACTAGTGTGCGTGCTAGTGCGCGTGAGCACTATACGCTCATGTCGACAGAGGAACGTAGAATATCGCCCTCACTCCACTGGAGAATCGATTGAGAGAATCGCCTAGGGTTTCCCAGAGACGTACTTATTAAGAATGCGAAATAATGTTTTTTTTATAGTGCCTCAACGCGTGAAATCAGAGTGGAGCGGCCCGTAAGCGGCGGTGCTCAGTTAAAGCTGTCTATTACGGGATCATACAACGCGGGTGATGAGTATATACATAGAGGATGAAGGCAAGGGTGGAAACAACAAGGTGGCGCCGGGGCATCACAACTACGAACGGCTCGCCATCGTTGCCAAGTCACGACACCGGTTGATTACGGACACCCAGCGATAAATGTCCATGTGTACGCACGCAGGCGCGCGCGCACAGACACACACACACACACACACACACACACACACACACACACACACACACACACACACACACACACACACACACACACACACACACACACACACACACACACACACACACGCACGCACACACACACACACACACACACACACACACACTCTATGTTTATTTCATTTAATAAATGTTTATTTCATTTAAAATGTGAGTTGAATAAGGAGATCCGAAGGCCTCGTTTTTTTAGTCATAACCATAGATGAAAATAGACAATGAAACGAGAGAGGAGCATAGGGGAAATGTACTAGGGGAAATGTGCTAGTTATAAGGAAAAGAGAAATGCAGGTGGACAAAAATATAACTTGACGCAACTGGTAGCGTAACCAACATCTTTGGCATTGTGCGTGGGGTGCTTTACAGATTAGACTACCACGGCAGCCATCATCCAGTCGACTTTCTTGGGTATTAATGTACGTGATTAAGATTAGCCCTGGCAGTGTTAGCCAGTGCCACCTACGGCCATGGCGGCAGATGTGGACCATCGTTTCAATCGCAGGCGTTCCGTAGTACGTGAACTTAGAACTAGGAAACTGGTCGATATACCCTCGCATGCTACCTTTTGGAATCAAGGTTAGGAAAATAAAAGACCGATATAACTTAAACAAATAAGACATAACATTTTTTCCTTTGCTTTCGCCGGCTTAACTGTCAATTCACTCGTTTAACCACTTATAGAGCCGTCCACATTTACAATACGGCTGACCAATTCACATTCATAAAGCTCATAAAAATCGTGCGTTGCGCCTTCTCTTTGTATGATTTGGCTGTGACTCAGCTTATTAAGAAAGAATCGCTCTTTGCGTGTCACATTATTGACGCAGGTTCGAGACGACTTCTACGGCACTGTGCTACATCGCTTTTACCCTCGCGAAGTACCCGGATATTCAAGAAAAGCTTCGCGAAGAAGTCTTGGAAGCCTTGTCTACATCGGTACGTCATACTTAAATTTCATTTATTTGCTGAGTAAGTGAAAGTGTCGCCTACATACGATGCTTCGTTAATGCCGCGACTGGCCATTACGAATTGCCCTCTCCAATGGAATGTTTTGTTGCCATCTATGGATCGGGGCTGCATTCATGAAAGCTTACTCGTTCCGCTTAGGTGTGGCTGACATAGTTGTGACTCTTGCGCCATCGAAGGGAATATTGAACACCTTCTGTGTTTTTGTTCTCGTTATGACGTCAAGCGCCCCCCCCCTCCCCCCCCCCCTCTCCGGTCAGCTTTAAACCAGCTGGACAGATATATGAGCAACTGGAAAGAAGGCCTGCGCCTTATCTGACAAGTCGCACTTGGGAGTACAGTACTCGAAGTTGACCGGCATCTGCGGCCGTTTGTAGGTTCGGTATATACTCCCTCGAGTGTGCGCAGTAGTGCTCTCTCTCTCTCTCTCTGTTCACCTCTTTACCATGTGCTGGGCACCAAACCGGACGTGCGTCTTGTTAACTTCACTGTTCTTCCTTGCTTCCCTCTATCTCTTCGTGTGGTTTGTATGTTGGCGGCGGTGGCAGCTGACGACGTTGTCGGCATCGAATGTAAAGGGCAGACAGCAGCACAGCGTGCGCGGTAGCCCCGAAGCCGCCGTATGACCAGGGCGTCGCTGATAACGCACAGCCGGGGTCGATGATGAGCCATCACTAAGAGCAGACAGAAAGGCAGCCCTACGAAACCGCTGGTACGCGCAGGTGGACGCCAGCGTCAATAGAGAACGGCGAAGAATAAAGGAACATGAGCTGGATATAATGCAGACTGTAGAAATGCCACGGCCGCGCTCGAACGCAGCAGTACACCGCGTACGGCCATCCCACTCGACTGGTTTGCGCTCTTTCACCGCACGTCGTGGCGCTGTGACCCCGCCCGAGGGTGGAAAAAAAAGTGATCAAGGAGACGTGTGCGAAAATGCTAGAGTGAAAAGCGTGTATAGCACGCCCGATTAACTCAAGCAGGCTAGGTGACTGCTTTTGTCACTGCCCCCTTTCAAAGTGGAAGCCACTAAATTATCACCGTCATCATCAGAACTGAGCTTGCAGGGTGCCTTCGCGTAGGAGTGTATAAAATAATTTTTGTCTACATGGCTTGTGAAAACAATTACTTTATGCATCAAAGAAGAAGAGGCTGAATGGCGTGTTGGATAGCGTTCGTTAAGAGGGTGAACCAGCACAAAGAGCAAATCCCTCAGCAGAAGTACTTTGGACAGAAATTATGAAATTGTCCCTTCGTCGAGATGGGCCCACGTAGGTTCACGCATCGCCGCCTGCTTCCTGGTGAGCTTCGTTTAGTTATTGTGGAGTCTAAAAACCGTAGACATTGACGTGTAAACAGAAGGCAAATCTCATTTATTCAAGTGAAACTTTGTTTTGCCTTTCTCCCTACTGCTGCTGCTGCTGCTGCTGGCTCCTGATGTCCGGTCTTGCCGGTTCACTAGTACCGGACATCGTTACGGTGAGCTAGAATACGGGTATTGGGCTCACTCTGTTCAGGCGCCAATGGAGCGCACTGAAGCCTTGAGCATCCTTGTCAACTCGAGTGCTTTGTCTGCGGGCCACCAGGTGTCACGACGGTCTACATCAATGTTGAGTTAGTGTATATGCTACCACAGGTAGCACAGTTGCGCGTAGGTCCGCCATCTTGCCTGGGAAGCAACCAAATCTACGCGGCGAAGCTGCACT
Organism: Dermacentor albipictus; assembly: GCF_038994185.2. Lineage (NCBI taxonomy): Eukaryota > Metazoa > Arthropoda > Arachnida > Ixodida > Ixodidae > Dermacentor > Dermacentor albipictus. The sequence continues at coordinate 41,375,789 of NC_091823.1, forward strand.
CCGTTTTTGCAGGCGACATGCATACCGTATCGTCGATCGACTGTGAGTGCCTTTGCATCGCTTGTGGAGCGCTTATCCACCTAACCGCAAACAAATCGCATCGAAACAGCTTACTGGATAAGATCGTCAAGAAAAAGGCGCTGCTCTTTTCTTGCGCGCGGCGTAAGATGCAGCGCAAATATTATCAGTTGTTTTTTGGACCTGTGCCATAGAGTTTCTCACTACATTACCTAGAGGGAAATCTGGCCCTGCTGCGCTGTGGTACGCATGGGAATGCCGGTATATTGTGGATTCGGATTGACATCGTTCTCGTAGAGACAGGACACCTTGAAGACGCGCTTGGCAAGTACCGTTCCGTCTGTCACAATGATTCATTTTCTACTAGAACAGCACGTGAAAAGCTGTTTTAGCTTTATTATTACGCGAAAACATGTTTTGTTTAACTATGAGAACTTTTTATTGTGTGTACGACTACATGTTACGTAAAAAGTATCAGCGGGCCGCTAAAGTTGGAGGACAGACGACAAGGTTCGCGCTCGCTTTGCAACAGTTGGTCGTCTGTTCTTGCTTTTCTTCGCTTGGTCATGCATCGTGGGTGAGTAAAGATGTAATATGCATGAATGGAAACATTTTATCAAGATTTTACTTTGAGAACGCGTTATTTGCGCAGCCATATCCACGTTTTAGACGAAGCCTCTTACAACACCAGCCAACACGAGCCTCGCAGACACATATACCGTCATTCCCATGACGGCATGGTGCCCCCTTAAGAAACTCCCATAGACGGTGGCGCCAGATTACCCTCTAGGTGTTATAGTGAGAAACTCTATGACCTGTGCACCTTCTCGGAACATTTGACCTAATAACGTATGGGCACTGGCGTATCTAGAATAGATAGTGTATTCTATACACGCCGATCAGATGCAGGAATCATGAACGTCGACGGTAACAATTAGACCGCACCGAACAGTCTTAGGTAATATGTTGATGTTATTTCATGGCAAAGCTACATAACAAGGTAGTATGAGGTTCGAAATAACATAGTGCCATAAAAACTGGATAAACGTTAGCAATTGAGGTGAACAGTGAGATGCTTTAGTATTTTGCCTTCGCTTGAATATTGCTTGGCACTCAGATTTTGTTTCAATGAAGATAAATACGCTACTAAGGGCAGTGCAGTGCTAGTTTAGCATGTAAGCAGTAAGAGAAAGCACTGAGCCGCAACTACCTCTTTTTTGGCACTAAAGCCACAATGCGAATTTCAGAAAATAAAACAGTAGTGCATGTGCGTAAGAAGATTTTGATATAGTGAGCTTTATCAATTTGTGCTCTTTTACAAAGGGAACTGTAGTATATATAATGAGGCCCATACCTGCTTATGTGCCAAAGCTCTCAACGCGTAGGCAGTATCAAATATTACTGGTAAATACCAACCATTAGTATTTCGAATCTGGTACCCCATTAGATTTGGTATAGAAACGTACCTACCTACCAGCAGGCACTGGATATCAGCCACAGCTGCAAGTGCCACTTCATTATGTGTCTTTTCACTGCAGGCATTCCCAAAGTAACCTTCTGTAGGAGTGTAGTGAAAGTTTTCTTTCCTTCTTCTCTTCTCTCTCTCTCTTTCTCTCACAGGATTGGCGTAGCTACATTATAGGTAATAATGCAAAACACAGTTAGGCCCTTATCGTAAGTTAAATGACGGCATTCATTCCTCTTGCCTCCTGCTTCATATAAGCACTAGTAGATGAAATATCTTTATTTAGGAGTAACCTCTTTTATGTTCACAAACAACAAACCAAGCAGTGCACTATCATGAAAATGTGAGCTAGCTTTTTTATGACAGTTCTGTGAAAGCAGTGTGGTGCATGGGATCGAATGGGATCGAATAAAAAGCTTTTCTGCTTTCAGAGGACCCGGTCATTATATCATTCCGATGGAAATGCGATGACACTGCGATGAACCAACTGTGAGATGCGCTGCGCATGTTGTGTTGTTGCTCTGCAGCTAGACCGCACGCGAACAGCGAACGCCAAGATCGGCCGGATTCGCTTTGAATTTGACTGGCGATAATTTGTGTCAATACAGTTCGCTGCAGTGGCAGCGTCTGGAAATACAAAAATTGGCCCGATCATCCGCTTCTCCGCAATGCACGGTTGCTTGGCCACCACGTGATGACGTTTTGCCAATAGAGGCGCTAGCGGCGGGATAAAACAGACTCGCCACTCTGCTGCCTTTGGTAACATATGCAGTAACTATACATCACTGTAAGGTCCCTTGAAGCTTTCGTGGTATCCACGGTCGCTGTGTGTGTGTTTGTTCTTTGACGAGCCTCGACGTGCTTGTGCCGTCCTTTTCTTGGTGCGTCGAAGTATTTAATGCATTGACATGGTGTACGAGATAGCCGAGTGTGGTTAAGTTTGTCCGAAGATCACAGGGAGACGCCAATACTGCAGTTACCCGCTGGGCTGGGTATTCCTTGTACTTGATTGGGTCCACTACGAAAAAAAATTAAGTTGGCTTCGGAGCGAGGGCCATACATTTAAGCTTGAGTCACGGTTGAAACTCAGAACATTCGAGGTGTGTACTGTGCGGAGTGATAATATTTAAGTTTTCCGGAATTTTTAAAAATCGCCTGCGGCAGACAGTCGCTGCGGGACTGGACTCCGCGCACTTTCTGTCCATCCATGCGACAGTAAACGACAGCTTATTTGCTTGCGCTATAATTGACGCTTCTGTCTAGGAAAACAAAGCCTTGCAGGCAAGCATGCGGAGGAAGGTCCTTCTTTTGCAGGTTCTCCAAAAGAGCGCCTCTTTCATCTCGGCACTGTGGGCATGATCCCGCATGTTCAATGCGAAGAAACGCGATAGGCCAGAGAGTGAAGATATTTTTTGCAAGCGAAACGCAGGCGGAAGAATTGGCACATCCTAGAAGTAGGGGACAACAGGTGGAAACGGCTAGCCAGGCCAACGTATCCATTCCTGCAGAACGAAAAATTAAAAAAAGAAAAAAGAACCAGCAGGAGTAAAGCTATTATAAGCGCTGGTATCTGTGCATGTCCAAGCAGCCGTCTAACTGCCAACAAAAAGTGTCAGGTCAAACTTCACATCACAGAAGAGATACATCGGAGCAATGGACTGACTCTGTGTATATTACCTGCGGCCCAGTTGGCTACACAGGGCCAGCCAAACCAACCTTACTAATAAAATTGTTTAAGGTTTTATGTGGCACTGCTTTACATTCTCTTTCTCTCTCCTTTTTTTTTTAGGGAACGCTTGATTACGAGACCGTCATGCGGAAAATGAAATACCTTGGTCATGTTTTGGACGAAACGCTGCGGTTGTATCCGCCGGGACTGCTGTACGTAACAAGGCTGAACGAAGTGCGTTTTTTAGTTAGATGTGCACTGTTCTACAGAAGAGCGCGACACTGAAAGCCTACGTACCCTGCGATCCAAAACAATTTTGATTTCGCTGAGACATATGTGTATACAGGCTAGCTACATCTTGGGTCTTTTCTTGTCGAACCTCATCTTATAGCCACATCAATGCCATTGGGTAAAAAAGCAGACAGAGATGCCCAGTTATTAAGGTGAAAAAGACGCGAGACCATTTCAAGAAACGACGAGATAGGAAACAGTCTCGCTACATCAAAAAAGTGCTTCTAGAAAAATAGACGGCGGAGTCCACTGTATAGAAGAAATATAACCTATCACTGCATGTTTTTAGGCAAGTTTGTTCATTAAGGCTTCAACTGGGGCTCGTTGGTATGTCATCGTTCTGTGCACTATATTTTTCACACAAAAGGCAAAATGAATGAAAGGAAAAACACGTGCGCACATGTTTGTCCGTTTTGTTTATGTTGTGCCTTGCGTGATAAAGACAGCGTAGTAAACATAACGACAGCCAGTCCACACTTATTAAGGTGACGCGAAGCCATGTGAAAGAACGACCGCAGAAGAATGAGTGTTACTACAGCACTAAAGGTTCCTCGTTGTTAAACCTCGCGTCTTTTCCACCATAATTATAAACCAAGTAGCCCAGCAACAAGAAGCGACGAGAGGTACATGGGTACATTAGATATAGCAGCGTTCGCAATCGGTTCTTCCCATTAGTTTCTTCTTCTTTCGTTTCTCCAAGCTTTAGCAGCATTTTCCTTGCCCCAGTAGAGGTTAGCCAATCAGAGATAGTCCCCTGGTAACCTCCCTGTCTTTATTTTTGTCTCTCATTCTCACACAATCGGAATTTCAGCACAATATGCAAATATGGGGACCAAAGGCATTTGGCTCGTTCGGGTCTCGTCATCGATAGCCCGTAACTGATAACGCTGTGCTTGCGCTACATGGATGCTGTCGAGAACGAACAATTCAACAGTAAGCTAAGTGGAAATATCTACGTGAACAAAACGACCATCGCTTTCTTCGATAGCTGAGTGCTCCACGAGAAGTGAACTTATGTGTTCCCTGCATCCCTCCTCCTTCTCCTTCCCCTCCTTCACCCTCTATCCTTGAATTCAGTGTATTTGAGCTGGCACGCAATTGCGGGACACATGAAGGGTGAGATTCGACTATTAAATATAAGGAGCAAGCTTTACAGGCTCGGATAACGATTGGTCGCAGAACGCTGACGTTGTTGATGCAGATTTGTGACGAGGCAAGCCAAAGAAGACTTCGAGTACAACGGCACCACGTTCAAGGCCGGAACTGCGTTTATGGTGTCGCAGTACCACTTACAAAGGGATCCTCAGTATTGGCCTAACGCGGAAGAGTTCGACCCGGAAAGGTAGGATGAGAAACAAAACTTAAATATGCTTTGGAAGCGAGCGACTGTATTTGAAGATATAATAACGTGTAGCTTGTCTAAAGTGCACTGGCTTATCTCACAGCCGTCACAACAATTCATTATCATTCGCTGCCACTTTTGTATCGTTGTCATTTCTTATTCTGTTATGTGTACACGGCTGAGGAAAGATTCAGCAACCAAACTTTATTCGCTGCAACGTCCGTCTCACTGCCCGCTTTTCTAATAATTTTGCTTAAATGATGCTGTACCGTAAGCCCCGAGGACTGGTTCAAATGTAGGCGGGTGCCCCTTGGAAGGCTTACCGCGAATATCTTCAGCTAAGCCAATGCTACTATCACCGTGTACGTACCATTGTAGGTTTGGTGATTGCAGGTTCGTCCCGGAAAATGAAGCCTTGTTGCGGAAGACCGCGCACGTGCCGTTCGGAATAGGACCTCGAAACTGCGTTGGAAGGAGGCTAGCATTGCTGAGCCTTAAGTACACTGCCGCCAGAATGGTGCAGAAGTATCGCCTGGAACTGGGAAAGTCTCAGATGGTGAGTGCAACCGCGAATAGTATTAAACTAAAATATTGAATAAGCGAGACAAGATGCTTACTAACACGTGGGGCAAGTGTTTTCGACATTCTCCTAAAATACACGGTTAGCAAGAAATGCCCGCCGCGGTAGTCCAAAGGCTACGTTGTTGCGCTGCCGAACTTGAGGTCGAGGGTGCGATCCCGGCCACGGCCGCCGCCTATCTACAGGGGTTGAGTGCAAGAAAAAAAAAACGTTCCTGATATAAATTTAAGTGCACATTAAAGAACGCCAGGTGTTCAAAATAAATCTGGAGCCTCCTACTAAGACGTGCCTCATAATAAGATCACGGTTGTGGCACGAAAAATTCCAGAATTCTTTATCAGGAAATGTTGCTGCCTATAAGTGGCCCGGTGCATTGTGCGATCGCTGTGACAACACGTGGAGCAGATCTTGTGGATATTTTCTTGAAGTACACTGCTATAACGAAAATATTCATGCCTAGAAGTGGCCCCGGCCACTCCTCTGAGCATAACTTGATGAATTCATAAGAGAGATATGCATCAGTACAGTTTACTTATCACATTTTATGCACAATGGGCCTGCAATAAGTAACGCAGGAGAAGAACGTGGCGCCGTTAAAGAGAACACTTACATGTTAAGACAAACGTATCCCAGCTAGGGTTCCTGAACTGTCGAGAAAAAACGAAAAGAAAGGGAGATATTTGACGAAGCACCATTCAATTAAAGAAACTGCAAGCAGTGGCGTCATTTGTCAGCTAATATTGATTCCTAAGTACAACGGAGGTCCGTATTGTAATAGAACTCTGTTCTTTTCTATTCTTTTTGTTTTTTCGTCGTTGTCTGACGTGCGCCACACCTTCGTTTTTCGCTAATATCCGCCAATCACTTCGAAGGGTGATAGGAAACGAACAAAATCGAAGAAAAATAATCCTTACACATTACGGCCACTGGGTAATTACCCCACAAGCCGACCATGATGCATATGGCATATAAGTTGTTATGATTCCAGGTTCGTCTAACGCCTACGCCACGTGCGTCAGATGTCCGACTGTCAAAGGCCAGGTGTGAGCGAATTGTGGCTTGCGAAGACAAAAAAACACAACAACAACAAAAAAACGCCAGTTTTATTTCTGTGACGGCGCTTATTTACGATACAAAGAATTGTTTTTCCTAAGTGTGCAGGATGATGCATACCTCGTCGTACGTTGGTTAATGCGCCTTCAAGCATGCAGATTACACTGAAAATAAATGTTTTACCAGCGTTTCAGACGCGGACAACATAATAGACACACACAACAGAATAGATACACACAGCGAGCGTCTGTTCTGTTGTCCTTGTCTAATTCTCTGGTAAAACATCGGTTATGCAGCACCAATTAACCCAACGCTCAACCTCACTGAAAATAAATATAGTGATGACTCTGTGAAGCACTCGTCGCAAGCGAGCTGCTTGCGCTATAGCATGCACGCAGTGAGAATGAAATTGTAGAGTGAAACATGAGGAGTATCTCAAAAATAAACCATTACATTTTGCAAGTTTCCTTTAGAACCGTGTTTCTTTCTTCTTCGTAAAAATTAAACGATCCTATTTATTTCAGGGTTCCATGGAAATCGGCGCTTACGGTATGGTCTCGACTCCTGCTACGGGACCATGGATAAAATTTTATCGAGTGTGAAGGAGACAGATCGTCGTCATACGTGGAATCCGCATGTTACAACAGCGGCACAACTTTATGCTGAGCTAGGCGTTCCCGGTGACAATGTGTCCAGCTTATTCGTGTGCTCAATACTTGCAACTGTACTCTATTCCAATTCTGTGTATCTTACATATCGCCGATATGTCACAAACATGTTATTGCATTCATTTATGCAAATTAAACACTGTGCAGCACGAACTTGTGCACGTCTACAGCTTAACTCTGCGTCATAAGCTTGCGAAACAAAGCATGAACGAAAAAAAATTTTCTTGCAATTAAGGTGCACTAACGCGTTCGCCTAAGTGCTGCCTCTATACTGCAATCACAGGTTGAGTGCCAAGGTGCCCAAAATGCTGAGTACTTTCGTCTACACTTGTGCGCACATCCAGTGGTATTTTTCTTGCCGCTTTCCTTCCCATTCAAATGGTGCCAAACTCAACATGTACCTGGTTAACCTCCCTGCTCTTACTTTCCTCTTTCTCTATCTTTACTATTTTCTTCGGCAACGAGCGCCACGAAATTATTATTTAAATAAACCACGAAGGTAATTATATTTGATGAAAGGCGATTATTTTCATTAATTTAATTACGACGCTAAGCATTCACGTAAGCAAAAGAAGACTGGTTAAAAGAAAAAAAAGAAAAACCCGGTTCATATGGTACATATCTGGGGTCGATGTTTAAATGAAGGCTTTTTGGCGTATGCTAAAAATTCTATAGGGCGCCGCAAATTATGCTTGCGACTCTCGACTTCAATCGGAGCAATAACCAAAGCACCGCGCAGGTGACAATCACGCGATTTACTCGAAAAACGCATACGCGCAGTATTCTTTATAGGACGACGCGAGTTCGATCACAGGTAACATAAGAAAGTAAAGCAAACACATCACGCAACAGTATTTACAGTCAGCGAAGCACCGGCACAGTAAAACGCTAAACAAACCCTTCCATCTGTGTATAGTTTCATCCTTGAAATAAATTAAATGGAAAATAAATGAACGAATAAGCACTGCAAAGAGTTTACTGATGATGTGAATTGATTTTTCACCTAATATTGAGGAATGACTGTGGGAATTACACAGTATAAATCAGTATGAGTATGATTCAGTCTATCTTCACTATACCTTATGTCTACCTTATCTACCTTATCGGTAAAGTCTACCTTACCAGCCGGGTTTTCCGGCCGCCGACGCAGTCGGGCAGGGCATGGTGGTGGGTACAACAGTTGGCAACAATTATGGGACCGAAAGGGGAAGCAACGAGCCTGTACCAGCCAGCTAAGTTTCTGCCAACGTCCTTGATTGACTGATTGATTTTATTTAGCACACAGATACTACAAAAAAAATTGCACATGAAATGTGGTTGCAAAAGTGGGAAAAAAGCTATATATACGTAGCTTGACTGGCCCCACCTTCCAGTATTCAGCAGCGGACACTTTAGCAGAAATAAATATACAAGTTCACAGAGACTGTTAGAGTTTCGACACTTGTTTGTTAAAGAATAGCGCACACTTCAGCAGAAGTACATAAAACTTACTAACAAAACTAACAGCAGCAATACTTCTTAAATTATACATGTACGATGACACATGATGACACATGCACTTTCAGTGACCAAGAAGTCAAGCTTCTGGATCATGTGATCAGTCACCAGGGAATACGGTCTTCGAAACAGCATTGAAGCCATTGAGGCTGCACCGGCACCAACTGAAATTGGTAACCTGCGCTCATTTTTGGATATGATAGGCTATTACGCAAAGTTCATGTGCCATTATGCAATGCTTGTTGATTCTTCCCGAATCGCTACCTAAAAATGCCGCGTTCACTTGGAATCCTGCAAAACAAGCTGTTTTGAGCAGCTGAACGGTTTTTTGGCAACTGAATGTTTACAGCTCTTTGATCCTGCGCGTGACATCGTTGTCACTCCAGACGCATCATCCGTTGGGTTAGGAACATTGTTGCAGCAGAGGAGATATGATTAGCAATTAACGATTGCTTTTGCTTCTTGAGAGCTTACTCCACAGGAGCAGAAGTATTCTGTTGGGAACTAAAAGTCCCTGCTTGGTTATGGGCATGTAAACATTGGAGCGTATACCTTTGGGGGCCGCCCATTAACTTTTCCCACTCACCACCAGGATGTAGTCACACTCGTAAGTACGAATGGAGTTGGTTGCCGTCCGTTCTGGATTGCAAGATGGTACGTCAGACTGCTCGCATGTAACTATACCATTGGATTCCAGAAGGCTGACAAGAATACTGTTGCTGATGCCCTTTCATGCATGCCCTTCCAAGGTCATCTGGAGAAGGAAGAGAGAGGAGATGGAGTTTGTGCTGTCTCAACATGTGTTACTCAAGTGCAGTTTGTGGCTGAACCATTACAGGAACAGTTGCTTCAACAGGTCATAAGGTGGATGACTTTAACCTGGCCTGCTCTGAAGATGTCACCTGCCGAGGTAGTCCCGTTCCACCGGGTGCGGACTGAGCTCTCATTCGTTGGAGACCTCTCGCTTCGGGGAGAACAATTCGGCGCACCTTCGTCCCTTGCAGGACGGCTCCTTGACGCAGCCCACGGGTATCATCCGGGGATAACAAGGCTAAAGCAGAAACTAAGAGAGCGATACTGGTGACCTGCTATGTGCAAGCAAGTAGAGCAGCTGACTGCATCTTGCAGTGTATGCCAAGCTGTTGACAAGTCTGCGAAACCCGTGACGCAATCCTCTACAGCCAGTTGCATTCCCATCTGCACCACGGGAGAAGCTGGGAATTGATATTGTGTGCCCTTTCGCCAATGTTCCTGCAGATTGTCGATTTCTCATTGTGGTCGTCGACTACTTCAGCAAGTGGCCAGAGGCTCGTGCCTCGGCAAAAGTGACTACTGCAACAGTTTCTTTCTGCGAAGCGTATTCAGCAGGGAAGGATGCCTTGACGAGATTGCGAGCAACTATGGCCGTCAGTTTACAGAATGTGAGTTTGATAGTTTTCTCAAGGTTCACGTCATCGTTCATGCGCATTTGGTAATTTATCACCCGCAAGATAACGGACAAGTCGAAAGGTTTAAGCGGGTACTCAAAGAGTATGTTTAAGTTTGTACGCGAGAGCGTCCGCCTCTGAAGGAAGGAATCCCAGAATATCCTGCAATCTACCGTTTCACGTCAGATGCCACCACATGATTGAAGCCCTCTGTCCTTCTGCAGGGCAGTCACCCAAGAACAAAACTGGAACTTGTAGGAGCGCCGAGTAGCCAGTTTTTCCAAGACCCGCAGGCAAGATTAAAGCTGTACGCCGCAAAGTAGCACAGAAGCAGCAAGCAAGTAAACTCTACACTGAGTGTCAATGAGCTGCAAAGCATGGTCCGTTAACAGGTCAACCGGCACGAGTCAGGTTGCCAGGCCACGTGCCTAAGGACGCATTGAGCAGCTCAAGCATGCCCACATTGATCGACTTCATTGACCAGTGTTGCCTGGCACTTACAAACTTAATGATGGCTGTACCTGGAACCGGGATAGGTTAGTACCCTACCCCCGACCAGTAATACCCCCTACTTTTGCAAGAAGCTGCTCGCCTGAAGGAGTAGCGTCGATTGGCGAGTCACTGGTAAAAAATCCTGGCCAACACCAACCGCAATCTGTTGGGACACCAGTTGAAATGAACGTTCCAAAACTAAGACGTTCGACATGGCAAATAAGAGCATCATCGTGGTTTAAAGGATATCAAAGACATTGAACTGTGTATAGACCTTAAGGTGTTTTCCAGTTCCTTGCTAATTTATTAGGTGGCTCTTTCGTGAGCGGAGAAATTGTAGTATTTAGTAGTTCTTTTGTGCAAAACTAGATGGCGTTAGGCAAGCGCCTTAGCAAGATCAACCACCACATGTATGTATTATGTACTCATCGTGGACTAATAATAAATGGCTTTTGTGTACCAGTGCTGAGGCAGGAATGACGGGTTTCGTGCCCGAGATGTCAGCCTGTCGCGAAGTTATATATTGCGTAGAGCCTTCAAACACGTGCGATTCGTGTTTTTATCTGAGCACGACCCTGTTGCCCGGCACACGTGCACTGCAGTACATTTTCAGTTTGAAACATGCTCAGCATCGGACACTTGCGATAACTGACTGGAACGAGTACGTATCGCAAGCATTTACTACAGCAGGGCCAACAGCAACTAAATTTACGGTCGTGTCAAAAGGCAAGTTTCAGATAGTGTAGATAGATAGAGCATGCCAGGCATAAAATTTTACGCTTGAAATACAAGTGTATGCCATGTGAGAAACTCAAACTTAAACAGAAAAAGAAAAGGAATTTCACCATTCGCAGGAAGAGATGCAGGAACGATCGACTAGGAATCTGCGGCTACTTAGCAGGATCTCCGAAATGGGGTGTTTAAAAAAATTTAATTATGGGGTTTTACGCATCAAAACCAGGATCTGTTTTTGAGGCACGCAGTAGTGGGGGACTCCAGAAATTTGGACAACTTGGGATTCTTGAACGTGCACCTAAATCTAAGTACGTGTCGCTAATGGCGGATGAAAAATCTCGGAGGTGACGTGCGACGTCGTATCCGCTATCCATCAGGTGCACGCGTCGTCCGCTTAGGCTTTATTTCAAAGCTGGTAATAGAAAAATTAAACAACCACCAGTGCTATACTTGCTTGTCAGTTTGACCAAAGTTGAATTTCGTTGCAGTTGTCCTTTAAAACCCTGAAACTGAGTTTCCTTCGCCCGTCTTTCCGCCACGTTGTCATAGCGAAGTCGACGTTGTTATGGTTTAGTCATCCTCAAACCACATCATCAGCTTCGCCATTACCACAGGGCCAAGGAAAACAAAACCTTGCCTGTCATCGCTGCCGAAAATCGAAGTCACGTCTTTGCCGCACTTTGTAATTGACAGCAACAATCGTGCAGCTTTGGCGCTCGGTAATTTCTTCGATGCTTTGTGCACCACACGTCACTCCAAAAGCGGTTACATCTGTGCACACATTTTGGAGCTACGACACTGTAGCAGACGAGGATGCGACGTTATGTGCGTTGCAAAAACAGTTGCTCTTGAGAATATGGCGGTGTCTACGGGGAGACCCTGTTGCTGTCGCAGTCAGTTTAAGTCCGAAGGAATCACTGAAGCGTGCCAATTTGATGTCAGTGAGTCCTCACACAATAAGTTAGTATTTTGATAATGTACGATGCGTAGACCTCAAGTTCGCATGCACACAACACTGCATACATGTGCCATTCTTGTGTCTAACCCTTGCGTGCGCTGCACATTGAGGACATGAATTCACCAACTCGCCGAAGCCTCCAGCTTATAACAAACTCAGTAGAGAAGTGGATGTCGCATGTTAACAAGGAGCATTAAAGAAATATTAGTTCTAACGTGCCACGAAACATGTACTCGTAGTAATCGTTATTTAGTCTACTGGCAGTAATGGAAGGAATGGTAATTTTGACACTACGCCACCGCTGGTCGTACTGCTAGTTCTTTTCCCCTCTAACGCTCCTCGCACTCACTCTACTCCTCGGAGTCATAATTCAAGAGTCCGACAGCAGCGCAAGCTGCCGTCGCCATGGCAGCTTGCGCAAACGTAATCTTTACTGGGAAACGTATGCGGGGTGCGCTACGTGCTTCGCATTGTTATCAGGAGCGCCTTATTACGAATTATGTGATTCGGATGCTTGTTTTGTGCTTCATCTTTATTGAAACGAATGCTGTTCTGTATGCTGCATGCATGATTTCAAAGAATGGTGTGTTTAGAAAACGTTTATTTAAACAAGGGACGATACCAGCACTTGCCACGCTAGACGCCACATGAAGTCGTGTAGGTGGCCGGGCAGAAATGACGCCGTTATTGCATCCCGCGAGACATTACTAGAACGTGCGCGGTGCGCTGGAGGAACTAGAGAAAGCAGTAAGGCTGAAATTGTATCCACAACACGGTTTTCCAGAACGTCTACATCAGGACATACCTGTTGTATGTAGCGATAATATTCCACGGCGCTAGAGTAAAATGCAGGTGCGTTTAACACTTTTAGTCCGCGATTTAAGTGCACGTCTGGTAACATGTAACGAATTTTTGTGCCAAGGAAATAGCCGGCGAGTTCACGCGCAGGACACTCATCATGCTGCAACAGACGGAACAGAAATCCCAGGGCAAGCTGCCGGCAGCGGACAGACACGGATGACACAGCGTTCCTCATAATCAGATAGTGGTTGTTCGCACGTAAAACTCATAATTTAATTTTGGCGAATGTGACCATTCCATGTAAAATGTTTGAAGAACTAAATAAGATGTCTCCTACGAGGCACTATGCTTTCACATTTTATTTAAAATGCGATAAATCTCGTTTTACTCGTCTCAGTTGTTGCCTGGCGATAACGCTTCTTCATTTCACATTTGTTTAAACAAAGATGGTTCCAGAACTCTTATTAAAGATCCATCTTTCTTAATTCACGACGCCAGTTAGCGTAAACAAAATGAAAAATAAAGCCGACCAAGGGAAACATGAACATACATTTGAAGCAGCTGACCATGCCAGGACTGGCTCGGATCGCGATGCGGGCAGAATTTAATTGCGCAGGTAGTTCTTATTCCTCTCCGATTCAACTCAGTTTTGGTGTATAACTAGGCCTTTCCGTGCGCCGATCCAGGACATTGTGCAGTCTATGTGTCACTGGGGCAACTGGGTAATATGCCCTTGGGACAACTGTGTATGTGCCACTGGTTACGTCCAACTGCGGCCATTGGGTATGGGGTCCTGGGCATTTGACCTTGGGTATGTGCAAGTGGGTACCTGCCCTTTATTCTAGGAAGCTATTTGCCGCAAGCTTGTGTCAGCGGGTATCACTAAAACAACAAACACCTACGTAGTGACATCTACGAAATGCCTTGCATTGCGTAGATGTGAAGTTGAATCTAATAAGTACTCTTTGGCAGGCTAGTTGGTTCGTTCCGTTTTCCTGCACCTCATATTGTACGTTTCGCGCAGTACACTACATAATTTAGTTGAACCTGCTATAGTTACCCCTCCCCCTCCCCACCCCCAAGGAAAAAAATAAAGGTAAATAAATATGACCTATCTGATTTCAAGTGGTTAATCCACCTTCTTTTTTTCTTCTTGAATGTGAGAGCGCAGAGGTTAATATGCGGTTGGATTTCTATTGCACAAAGCAAGCGCGACGTTGACCAGCATAGCGAAAATAGACAGGCTGATTTTTGACGTGGATTCCTATCAAGAGTTCCACAGAGCTAGACTGCGTTTGGAAAGAGAGCCGTCACATGTTCCCTTTGACGTCCGCAGGAAAGCAATTATGTGGCTGGCCCATTAACCTGTGTGGAATTCGCCAGGCAGCTGCAAACTTCGTACCCCTCTCTACAAAGCCGCTCTTCCGCTCCTCACTTTCCAGCGGTACTCGGAAGGAGTCATGTCGACGACTGCTGTGCTGCTACTTCTGATCGTGTTGCTGCTGGGGGTGTTGTTCATGTGAGCAGTTGTAACCAGAAATGGCTGCATTTTCATAACTGGTATCGTTTTGCGACCCAGAGCCGCAGTTAGACTATGAGCGGTGTCGCTTGACATGTTTTTACTACTCTTAGCTCATAATCATTCTCATAACGTAATCACATTGTACTTAGTACAATATGAATAAATCATGTGACATGGTCTAGATCAGGCCTGCAGAACTCGCGCTCCGAAATCTTAGTGTCACGGCCCGCATCGGAACGCGACCGCGGGACGAATTCCCGGCATCGCATTGCATTAAACCCATTACCTTGAAGACTTACCAAGGGAAAATTCGGGATAGTTGCGTTTTTTAGCACTTATAAATGGACAATGAGGGTGCTCTGAGTTGATTATTGCTTGCTCTTAAGTCCCGCGGAGGGATCGTTGGTGGTGATTAGACAGATAACTTAAGGTGGGCTCAATGAGTTTTAAAGCAAAAGAAATAAATGCACTTCCGCTGCGAAGCAATACATAAGATATTGTATAGACAAGTAGCACTTGTGGAGATATAGTAGTATGAAAGTTGACACGAAAAGCGGGTCGAAACAGGCGCTTGCGCCGTATCAGTCGTTTCACTCACATTAAAATTGACACATTGGTTGAGCCACGGCACCAAATCTTATACCCACTTTGACAGTCGATCAAACGAGCCTGACAGATTTCGTGACGGTCAAAAGCCGTCCAGAAATTGTCACTACGAAATGTGACACCCTGCTTTGTTTGCTGCTTACGTGTTATTGTCATGGTCTGGGAATAAAAAAATGCAGATCTAACGTGCAGGTCTGAATATATGTCAAGAGTAGCTTTAGTGAAGGAATCGAGTTCATGCAACACAACTAAACGTGACGTGCATGTGCAGTTGTTTTTAGTCAACAGTGAGTCTTTCGACAGTGTTACGTGTGTACTCTCGTCTGGTTGGCCATCCGGTCAATATCACCGCATGTATTTGCGGATGTTTATGTAAACGCCATACGCGCGCCGGAGGGAAACGCCAACAAACCAGCCTTACAGTACTGCTAGCGAGCACCCCTGTGCTCTGTAAAATGAACAATAATTCCCTCTCCAACATTGCTGGAGGAGTGCCGGCTCACACAGGTGCCTCTAAAGCACATGCACAGACTTCCTGATAGAATGGCGCATGATTTTCTAAGACTTTATTTTTTTTACAATAGCTCATATTTTTATATTTGGCCTGCGCCATTCTTGGGTCACTAGGTATGTACTACCATATATATATATATATATATATATATATATATATATATATATATATATATATATATATATATATATATATATATATATATATATATATATATATATATATATATGTATATATAGGGAGAGAGAGAGAGGGAGAGTAATATAGGAAGGCAGGGATGTTTACCAGACAAGATTTGTTTGAGAGAGAGAGAGAAGCAAGAACAGGGAGGGGGTTTATGCAAAGTAAGTCCGGTTTGTTGGTAAAAGGGCGAAAAAGAGAAAGAAGCGAAGAGAGAGAGAGCACTATCCGAGCGCACACTTGAAGGAGCACACCAAGTCTAGAAACGGTCGCACATACCAGTCGACTTCAACTATTGCAACAAGGCCTTTGTTGTTTTCTGGGCCAGTGAGGCGCACGGCCATGGTTCAAAAATCGTGGCTTCTGAAAATAGTCCTGAGTTCATCCGGTTTAATGCTGTCCGAAGAGCGCGGCGTTGGACGTCATAACGATAACAAAAGCATAGAACGTGTGCAGCAGTTTCATCGCATCCGCAGGAGCCGCACGTAGGCGTGTCAGCCATTCCAATGCCGAATAAATGAATATGCTTTCGTGGATACAACCCTGATCCAGAGATTCGTGATGGCAATTCGTGATGGCAGTAGGAGCGTTACCGAAGGATCAAGTGTAAATGAGGGAAATTAAAACTGCGCGAAGAAAAATAAACGAGGACAAGCGAAAGGAACACAAGTGTGTTCGTTTCACGGCGCCCGTGGTATGCTGTGTGTTCCTTTCGGTTGTCCTCATTTTCCTTTCGCACAGTTTTAACCCCCCTTCAAGTATGAACCTACTAGCCCTTTAAAATGTCCTACTAAAGTTCAACTTTAAGTAGGCGACACTTCAGAGAGCTATAGGAAACGACCATAAAGTGTACGTGAAAGCCAGACAAAGTTTTTTTGCAACATCCGTAGTTGACAATGGAATCAGAACCGCTCGGGTTCTTTCACGGACGGACTGAGCCGCCTAGTCGGCGAAGTCATTAGCAGTAATACCGCTATTTCTTGGCGGCCACAGAAATATTAAGCTATGTCCTCTCCCACGAGCTTCATGTTGATCACTTCTTTGTCTCCTGTACCAATTGCTCGTGAGTCGTGTGGCCTGAGGAAAACTGCAAACTCTAAAGGGCTGCCTTTCAGTGGCAAAATATGACCCATTTGTGTTGCCGGTCGTGTAGAACTTGTGGAGGAGCACGCGGGACAGCAAGCTTTGCCGCTGTATAATTTGTATGCGACAATTTAAACTCCAGTGTGACAGCGTAGCCCGAATGACAGCGGCACGTGTTGAACCGGTGGACGAGGTCAAACTATCAGTGCACAGGTGCCTCCGCGCCCCACATGTCTCGTTCAATAATAGCAGCGTCGTTTGTTTGGAAAATCACAGCTTCGCACGAACGACGAAGCACTGATCGGGATAGCAGGTTACTATATATATATACGCAATAAGGGTGGTAGCGTTATCAGTTGTATAAACTGCTGTAAACTTTCGCTTACTAACTTAACTAGCACGATGTCATGTGCGCATAGGCCAACATGAACACATGTCACTCGACCACGGGCACTAGCTGTCTGAACGCTGGCAGGATGAAGAGCAACATGTAGGGGCGAGCGAATGCGCATTCGTGCTGCGTCGCAAAACCATCAGCAATCTCAGGCTGGCTAGCCTTCGAACCCGCCCCGGATTACCTCCAAAATACGAAGCGCGCGGCCGCGGCCGGAGCAGAAATAGAGGCGCGTGCTACTCGGCCCTCCTTACCGTCCACCTCCTAGCGCGCGCACATCCCCCCCCCCCCCCCTTCCCCCCGATGCAAATGCGAAAAGTCGGTGCGCACCAACGTTACTATAGTTAGTAACACCAACGTTACTATAGTTAGTAACGTTTGTGTAATTATTAGCCTCGAGAAGTCTTTATGAGCCCCGAGTACGAACTACAGGGGCGCTGCGAGCGCCGCTCACGTGACGTCAGTGCACGGATTCGCGCCTGTCGTCTGGTGCAGTTCGGGCGGTGTCCGGGCGCCTTCTGCAGTGTTTTCGTTTGTTCACTTTCGTTCCCTCGGCTTGTATACTTATGGCGGTCGTATAAAGTATACTTTTGCGACGTCTTCATCCGCAAAAATTTCATTCCAAGAGCTTATTTCTTAGACGACAATACAGTTCTCAAAGGCAACGCTACAGTGCCAGCCGGAGGAGCGCAGACCAGCCCATTGCGGGTTTTTCATGCGCGTATCAACAACCGCAAGAACATAGCACATAAGAATCCAGTTATGATACCTTATCTGCCGCGGCGCAACAAGTATGTCACAAACACTGGCTATATATGACTTCAACAACAGTTACCTTGATTAAAATACGCTAAAACAGGTTTGCTCACGACGAGTAGTTCATGGTATAGTATCGAATTTTCGCATTTATTCACAATAACGCTCGACAATAACAAGAGGACTTAACTAGAACTGCGGTTTGGTTCTACTAGCACCACTTAATTCTTTAACTGCTTCCCAAAATTAGGCGGTTCTTCACGTGTTTAGGTGGCGGTAATATTAAGTAAAACAAATTGAGGCCTAAAGATCTTCGCAGAATATGAAAAGCAATGTACCAATATATATTTCCTTTTCCGTGCTACACGTTCAACTCACTTGAGCAATTTACTGGTGTTGCTTGAGGGATATACAGGACAAATCTGTTTGGCGAACTGACACAGGCTGCTAGGCACAAATTTTTTAGTTAAATATGCCTTTTGGGCCGTATGGCTGCAGCCAGAAAGAAGCCGAAGCGTCATTCATTGGTAGTATGGGAAATATTGAAGATACCATAATTGCCCGGTGTAGGGTCAAAAATAGAGTGAAATATGTGAGGTTTGTGGTGTGTTCCTTATGAATGTTTGCGAGGCTCTCTTTTATGTACCGACGAAGCGAATAGTTTTCCGTTTGTATAATTAACGGTGGATCGAGACTTGGTGAGACAGAAGGTGCTTGAATTTTACTTTTCTAGGCACCCTAAGCTGCTCTGTAGTACCTCGAGTATACTTTAGGCATTGCAATTGGTGCTGTAAAAACTGCTTCATGGTTTCAATTTGAAATTGTAGTGAACTGACGGATTTTGCAAACAATGCGTGCCTCGCCATAACGACAGTCGGTTGCTGCCGTTGCGTGAGGGGTGTGCCATAGTGTCGATAAAGGCTATTGAGTACCAACAGGATACATTTCATCGCTTGCAATTGGTTGGCTCTCAATCTTAACCACGAAACTCTTCTCTAAGGTGATTGCTACTATAGTATTAGTGAATTAACGATGTAAATACTCTACATGAAGTTAAGCAAGCGTCCACGTCCTGTCCTTTCTTAATATCGTCTTTGTAAAACTGAGCGCAATATAACCATGAACTCTACATGACGCGCCGTCGTGTTGGCAGCCATGAACAATTCGTTTTATGGGGCCTGTTTCAGAGAGCGGGGAAAGTAGCAGCAAACCTTTTTGTGCGAAATGCGTGACTAACTCTTTCTTTTACACATTAATAAAGTGACCACATTTGACTAGAACAACTCACCTGAGTCATAAGAATCATGATAACAGCTTCGCCGGGCAGTGTCTTTCTAACACGGATAACATGTTGACGCCAAATACCAAGATTTTTCTTCCGTGTGAGATGCAATGCCTCTCATAGCTAAGTATTAAGGGAGTGTTAAGTGTATAGCAAAGCATCATACACAACTGCGCGTGAGGAATTTGCAGGCATTCTTTTTACGCAAAATGTACGGATAAGCACCGTGCATATATGCATTGCAGAACCAGTAGATCCCTTCAACGCTACACAGCTTGCGATATCCAAGCCGCAAATTTTCTCCACTGACACGCTTTTTAAGAAGGAACTGTGGTTCAGGCATGGCAGCAGAAAGAAGTCGACATATCCTTCAATAAGTACGGCTCGAGCCACCCATACCCAGTGCCGTAGCAACTCGGGGAGAGGAGGGGGGGGGGGGGCGGGGGGCCGTGGGCCCCGGTTGCCCCGGTCATATACGTCTGAAGACACCCGGAAATTGTTGGTATCCTCGACTTCCTCGACTACACCCGGGAGTGGGGTGGTGGTGACGCAAGACCTATGGGCCCCGGGTGGCAGACGACATAGCTACGCCACTGCGCCATACCCCAAGAATACACGAAGGAAACGAGCGCGCGCCGCAGCCGAGCGAGCCGGAGCGAGCGGCGTCCTGGCCGTGACGCCACTAGCGAGAGGGCGCCACTCCAAGGTCTCGTCGCTAATGTAGACGTTTGTCTACAGCTTCTGAGAGAGATTTACCTAGGAAATGTCGTTTACGTTGAATGAGAAGGGATGAGGAGCGAGGAGAAAGTTGATATCAACAAGGGACGGTGGCAGAGGTGCCCTTTATCCCCCCTATTGTTTGTGATGTACAAGGTGAGGATGGAGAGGGCGCCAGAAGGAAGTAATATCGGGTTTAATCTCTCGTACAAACAGGCGGGTACAAAAATATGCATTTGCGTTACCAAATAAAATTGGATGATACGTGCCGTAAGATCATCAAAATGCACAAGGCATTGAAAACGCACAAGCGTGTTGCAAAAAGCACAGACACTGCAGCAAGAACACGCTTGTACACACCGGCAAAACGCGTGAACAGCCACGGACCGTGCTTCACCGCCCCGTCCGCGCCATGCTGACCGAGCAAAGTGCGACAGCAGCGCCACGAGACGCGAGCATCGGTGGTGGACCCGCGCAGTCTCACGAGTTTGAAGACTGAACCTATTCTGGTAACACTGGTGTGCACCCACCCCACCTTCATATCTTGCGCGTGCGAGAAGACGCCACTGCGCCAAGTCACCATCCTTCTCGGCTCACCCTCGCGTGCTTTCCCCTCGCAAACACAGCATGTGGCGCCGACCAGCGATCTTAACGCACTTGGACTTTATACGGAAACTCACGGCGACGTCGACACTGGCAACGACAGTGGAAATTCACCCGGAGTGTTTATATAAGTGCTATCGCGAGTAAACTATTATTGGGTGATCGGCGGACCGTCTTAGTTATCCCTGGAAGAGTAGAAGGCGCACTGTGGCTGGTGGAGACACCGCGAGGGCGTTGAATGTCAGGCTGCTGGTTTATATGGTGATGGAATACTGTCTTCATGAATGGCGATAACTTCGGAAAATGTCTTTGCGAGGGCAAGAGGGCCAAGTGGTGATCGGTAATGAGGGAATTACGTTGAACGTGCGTCCTGAGACAATCAACAGCATTGTATATTTTAGATAATCCCTGGCAAGCCAAGTCTTTGAATAAGTTGAAGTACTTCGAGGTATACACCCCCAGGAAGGTACGCAGTGCCTGGCCCCGTAAGCTTTGCAATGAACGAACATTACGCTTGCATACATTTGACATCAGAGAGAGAGCCTGTAGCGTAGTAATCATAGAAATTAAGCTCTGTATAACTGTAACACGGAGTTTGCAAGTGTGCCTCATAATTCCTTACACATGAATTTCGAGACATGCGCAATATACATCAGTTTCTCCTTGTGACATACGCAATGGAAGCTCCATGAAATTATACTGTCTATTATTATACCTAAAATTCGATGAATATTTCATAATTGACACTCCATTCGTTAAAGCAGACTGTCAAGCCTATCGTCAAGCCCTGTGTTTGCAGGTAGGCTAATGTTATGGTTGCTGCCTGCGGCCGCCGCGCACGCACCTGAAGGCGGGTAACTGCAGAAGTCCAAGTGCAAAACATTCGCATCTATCCATAGGCAGACCGACATTGACGAAACTTTGGCGCGACCAATGAGGGTAACATTGAACAAATTGGGGCTTAATGTTCCTTGAGGCATGTCGCAGTATGTGTAATGTTAAGCTGTTTGGCCTTCTTATATTTGCACAAAAATGGACCCGAGGGTTATTCAGCGTTTGTCTACTCAAACACTCGGCCGCCAATTTCGATCGCTTCAAGAGAGTTGAGGATGACGACTTCGGGCACATTGCCACGTGCACCCTTTACGTCGAGAAAGAGCGCAAACGATATGAGTTTGATATTTTCCTCCTGCTGGACAAACGTTGCAAGATTATTGTCGATAGAGGAACGGCCCGAATAAAAGCCTGCCATGGAGGCAGGGTAAGCGTTGTAGCGTTCGAGGTATCATTCCAGACTTGCAAGAACTATGATTCCTTCCACTTTTCCAGTGGTACTTGCCAGACCCATAGGGTTATATGTCGTCGAGTGCCACGGGGATTTTTCCGGTTATAGATGTGATATACATCGGCTTGTCTTCCACTCCCTGGGTACAGTAATGCGGTGCCATGAGTTATCGAAGCGTGTTAATAGTTCTTTCCTGGCCTCTTGTGCAAGATATTTCCCGCGTTGGCACAGGTGATGCCGTCAGGACCTGGAAAATTATGAGCGCCTAGAGGCAGCTAGGACAGCTTCAAGTTCCTTCATGGTGAAATGTATGTTCTTTTCTGGCACCCGAGTCTCAGGGATGACGGTGGCGCTGCTGCTCGTGGTGCAAGGCTTGCCAGTGATTTTATCGCTAAATTCTTCCGCCGTACCAAGTTTTATTCGGCCATGAAAGAGGGTTAAAGCTGTAAAAGGGTGCCGTTGCTGTGGAGATGAACGCAGGCGGCGACCTTTCCTCCAGATATCTGGTGGCGGCTTCCGAGGATCTAGCGATTTGCTGAATGACGTCCATCTTCTTCGGAAGGCGTCGGGATTCTCTCAGGTAGTAAATTGACTAAGGGCGAAAGTGTACTCTTCTCTGATGTGCTGGCGCGGCAATCGGACCATGCCCATGCAATGAAAAAACAAAAAGAACGCCAATGTGGTCACGAAACCCAATGCACGACATGAACCATTCGCCGTATCAGCCGAATAAAATACAGATGACGGGGAAGTGTTGTATACCTTGTTGGATGCAGATAAAAAAATCGCACTACCACCAAACGTATTCTTAATGTAACCAAAGCCTAGAACGCATCATTGGCGCGCATAATTGATCTGGACATGAGTTTTTCTAGTATGTTTCAACTGAAACACATTAAACAGACTGCCCACTAAAGGGAAGCCCGTGTGCCTCTCCAAAAACGTTTGCCTGGGCCCTCGCACGTCAAAGCTGTGCAGTCAAAGTTGTGCTAGTCAAAGTTGAGTTGTGCAGCCCTGGTCTATACAAAAATGTACCTAGGTACGTTTATCTATTTACCTAGACATTTTCTAGGAAACTAAGTATGTTTTGACGCCAGATGAAACGCGACAGGTCACAATGAAAGCATAGAAAGTATTCTGCAGGCGACTGTCCTAGGATGTGCTTTGACGACGGCAATACCTTACAGACCTACCACATGTGTATCGAAATAGATTTTTCAGATGGGGCAGATCCGTTTATGGCTTGTTTATCATTTCGGCCTTCGTGCAGCAGCGATCACTTATTCGAAGTAAATTTGAGGGCACTGACATTGCTGTGCTCTTTATTGGCTCTCATACGCGCATACTGACGGCTAGTGACCCCAATTGCAAGATGAACGAACTATGCTTTTACCGGATGCATCTCTTTGTAGACGTGCATCTACACAAAAGCTCAATGATTGCTTCTGCACAAAACAATGCACTACGCCAAGAAGCAACGCAGATAATTGCTGATACGAGCCTGTATCATTAGCCGTAAGCCCCCGTAGAGCATTAATTAATTCATACGGGATTCATCCATACAACAGCATTCAGCCCCCGTGCAGCATTCACAAAAGGTGCTGCAATCTCTGTGTTTGGGTTGGGGGGTGTGGCGAAGACACGGGGGGGGGGGCGCTCTGTAAGTGGACGTGGTAAGTCGATGGCTTCTGCGACTTGAGTGCTTGATGACAAAGGCGGACACAGAATTTTTTTTAAGGTGCTTGCAATCTTTTTTCTTTTGTTTTGCATTCTAGATGGCGGTGGAGACACTTCTCATACTTCAAGAGGCTCGGAATTCCTGGACCCAAGCCGAACCTGATATGGGGCAATCTTATGGAATATCACTCTACGGTCAGAGCCTAAAGATAAATGCTCAAATAATTGTTGCTGTTCAGAGTGCGACAGCTGCGCTGTGGTCAAAAATAAGAGATGCCACAGTTGATGGCTCCGGATTAATCTTGACCGCTTCGGATTATACAATGCGCTGCTAAATCTAAGTGCGACAGGATTTTCGAATTCCGCCAGCATCGAAATGCTGCCGCCAGACGGCGTATCATATCTCAGTACTTCGCTCGCAGCAGCTGGATGTTGTAACCAGTGTGCGTAAAAACAAACTTAGTTGCGGGTTTTTCTTTCTCCGCGAGCATTTCCGGCCACACAGTACTTTAGAAAGTGGTAAAAAGGACAACACGGGCAGCAAATGACAGGGATTATGCTTGCGCCGTACTCAAATATCTACTCAAGTGCATTGAACCTAACGTCAAAAATATCAGGTCATAAACTTTCGTGTTTCCTGTAGGAGTGACCATAATGCTTAAAGCACTGCGAAATAATAATCCTAATCTTGGAAATACAATATCACGATAAGTTAAAAGCGCCTCTATGATGATGTCCTATACTGGCTTCAGGGCGCACAGAGGTGGTTTCACACAACTAAATTATCCATGCTCCTTAATTGGTAGGCTTAATTCACTTGCTGGTAAAGAAATTCACGTTGCTCGCTTTTACAACACGAACCACGAATTCTGCCCATTCGGAAGTCCAGCCGCACCGAGCACGTTGTTCGATAGCCTTAAAGTGAACTTTCTTTTTTTGCAGCATCTCTACAAAGCTGTCGGAGGGTGGATTGAAAAATATGGCGACATGTTTGGGTGAGCTTTAGCTAAGCAAACTATACTTAATTTGCATTCCACAAGAGTACACAAAAACGTAAAGAAGCTACAGGCGAACGTTTACTGCGAATTTCCGAAATTAGCAACACAGTCAGAAATAGGTCAAACAAAGAAAACCTCAGACAAAAAAAAACAACAACAGAAAAAGGATACAACTCACCACCGCTAAGTTTCTAGCCGCGCTTGCATGAATGCGACAATGACGCATCGCATCGCATTTCTGGCGCATCGCATTCATGTAAACAGTGGCAATGCGCTAGGAGGATGCATTGCAGTTAATTGCGCCAGGCGAAGGTGGGCTAAAGGGCGCGAGTCGACTCACGCATGTGACGCCACGATTTCGCTAGAGTTGATGCGCTACACGCAAACGGCGTCGCGTCGCCTGTGCCAAATGCGTTTGGAAATACCGTGCGCTACCGTCGCGCATTCCTGTGAACGCGGCTTTTGATAGCATACTTAGATCGTGACGTCTCGGCAGCTGCGCGCAAGTGCAACCGCGCACGCACTCATTCACAGGTGATGTTTCTGCACCTCGTATATCTTCTATGATGTCGCGCACACTGTGACACAATCACGTGCGCTTGAACACATATCTGAGGTTCCCGCTAGATACTTCCAAATAGAGGAACTCCACACTCGAACGCTATAAAGGAACACGGCACCGACGGCGGCATAACGCCTCTGTCTTCCAGCACAGCAGCTCAATGCTCTAATTATTAGACCACTATCACACGAATGCTTCCCTCATGCCAAATCCGCTCTTTGACACGTGTGGCACGTGCGTCACGTGTCAGTTTCTCGCATTCGTCTCTCGTGACAGTAGCGCGTTGAGACACTGGGTAAGACTACATTGTCTTTGCGATCGGCCAACATTTTTGGTCAACGGGTACCTACAAAGTATGTGCACTCCGCATATAGTGCTATCGCATTAAAATAATTACCTGTAACTCTATGTGCACGCTATGGGGTCTCCACGCACCCTGGACCGACGAAGCTGTTATGCGCCAAACACGAAACGCAACCGCCAGAGTTTTGACGAGGACGTAGCGCTTGGCATATCGACGACGACGAGACGAATCTCACTTCAACTGCTTCTTGCACGCACATGGTGATGTGCATATGTGTAGAATCTCTGTAATCCACTAAAGGAATCTCCTCGTAAAATCTAAATCGTAAATCTCCTCGATTTGCTCCAAGATTTGCTCGCATATAGGGTCCAAACTGTCGAAACATCGTAATAGAAATATACGCTTGCTGCTAGAGCACACTTTTATGTTTTCGCAGCTTCTACAACGGGGATGTGCCGTTCGTCGTAACGCAAGACTTGGAATTGATTGAGCAGGTGTACGTGCGCAAATTTCAGAACTTCATGAATCGAGGCGTAAGTACCACGCGCATGAAATAGTGCAACACTAAATGCTTTACTTTGCTCGCACAAATGGCAGCTAATTCGACATTACCTATTTTTCACCCGTCTTGTTTTTTAAAAGAGACGCCGCAAAGAAAAAAAAAAGAACAGGCAAATCTGACGCTTAAGTTCGAATAAGTGTTAAGCGAAACTTTCTTTAATGTTTGAATAAATTTGAAAGCAAACGTCATGCAAGTGCAAAGCAGATGACATAAATTAATAATAATAATAATAATAATAATAATAATAATAATAATAATAATAATAATAATAATAATAATAATAATAATATTGTTTGTTTTGAAAACATACATGCATTTGACAGAAAAAGGATAGCTAGGACAGAAATGTTTGCACAAAGTGATGTAGATTGAATGCTAGTTTACGCGCGTCTCGTTAGCCGACTTCTTCGATTTCCTTTTTCGTACGTTTTCACTTCTTGCCTCTAGTTTTACTTACCTATTTGGCACAAACGCACTGGCGCGTACCGCCTGTGAGCCATTGGCCTTGGATGAGCACATACCATGCGGCTAATACGCCGTTGCATGCACTCAGTGGCAAGAATTGTTGGGTACTTGGCAAGACAGCACCGGCCGAGTGGGGGGAAGAGGAAAAGAAAGCTTTGCTTTAAAACGAAGATAGCGAGCGGCTTATCGCCAATGAATTAGTTTGCCTACAGCAGGTAAAAAAAAAGAAGCAAGAAATAGTCTGCGAGACGGCCGGAAAGTTTGTAGAGACCACTAGTGTTCATAAAAATTTACTTCAGAAGCTTGCGCAAGCGCAAGGATGATGTCAGGGGAGCTCAGTTTAACGTGCGTGGGTAGCATACCAGAAGCCACAACGAAGCTTTAAAATACAACTGACATCAAACAGAAAGCACAAGGTGGGCGCATTTAAGAAATATACCTTAAAGGAGTCGAGTTTGCTTTCTTATGCAACCCTCATTTCTTTTGTTTGTTTCCCGTATCCTGTGCGTCGCTAGTCTTCACCAAACTCTTGTTTCACTTGTAGCTAACGATGATGACGGACCAAATGCACCCGTTCCTCGGCAAGTCCATCATTCACGTGAACGCCCCCATGTGGAAGAGCATTCGAAACTCTGTCGCATATGGTTTCAGCGCAGCGAAACTGAAACAGGTATGCAAATGTTCAGCTCTGAATAAGCTTCGAACACGCTTCTTAAAATAAGCTTCTTAAAACCAACGTTTTACGATGAAGCCTATCACAGGCGCCGGTAAAACTAGCCAAAGTACATTTAACAGCACGTAAAACGCCAGAATTTGTGCATATTTCACGTTTAACAGCTATTTCTGTAACACCGAAGACACTAAGGAGCTGGCTTAAAAAGACTTGTTAAGGTCCGTACTGCGAACGGCGCAAAATGAAGAAACTGGCAAGTAAGGTGACGACACAAGCGACTGGGCATTTGTGCCCTATGCGCATTTTTTCGTCTATTCCGCAATAAATAACAATCTGAACAGTATATTTATTGCGCTGTTATGATATTTCTGGATAACCTACGTTACTTTTTCTGCACCGCACAAGAATTGTTTTCTCTTCCTTTTCTGCTATCGCCTCAGCACAAATGTTTCAGGAAAAGCGTACTAATTAAACCAGGCTGTATCGTTCTCGCCTGACAGATGATGCCATTTTTCGAAGAAGACGTCAACTTCCTATTGAAATCCCTGGAAAAGAATGCTGAGACGGGAGAGGAAGTAGAAATGTATCGCAAGTACGAGCAGCTGTCCATGGACTTCGTGGCCCGAGGGGCTTTCGGCATTGACGAGCGTTTCCAGGAAAATCCCGACCACCCGCTCTTCGACATGGCGAGGACCACTTGCTGCAAGCTTATGACCGGTCCTTTTCACATGATCGCACGTAAGGGAATATTAACTTTCGTTCTAGAGGATATATATGCACTTGTAATATCGTTAGTAGCATTGAGTAGCATATCGTTAGTAGCATAACGCTCGTCCCGTCTTCCTGCTTCCTCCTTGTGTCGTTCTTGCGCTATGTATCCCAGTTTACGATTGAACTACAAATACACCCGAACTTCGTCCTTGTTAACAGCAGGTACAAATCACAGAAATGTTTGACAGAAAGCGGGCTGCTTCAGCTTTATTTAAACTGCATTGAACTGTACATCGAGTAAAAGAACTAGAGAAGAGAGGCTCAACACTGCACAAATAATTGTGTATTTACGGCCCATTACACGACCACACATGACTCTGGTTGTGTCCAGTTGACATTTGTGTACGGTACATTGTTCGTACATATGCGTCTTGCGAGCGAGGGTGGAAGAGGTTGGTAGCATTAATTCATTCAGGGCAGGTATTCTGTAAGAGTCCACCTAGTGGACTGTCCATTTCGGCCGCTGCTGATTGGTTGGGGCCGCTCGTCTCCTCCTCGCTCGTACAGCTGCATCCAATCAGCAGCGGCCGAAATGGACAGTCCACTAGGTGGACTCTTACAGAATACCCCTAGCTTTCCCATTGCGGCTGTCACGAAAGTTTTCACTGGGTCGAGCTCGTGGTTTTGAGTTGACGCTGTGAAAAGCGCCGTGGTCGAGGCATGCGGATTCATTTTGACCCCCTGCGGCTCTGAAAGGTACAGCCAAAGATCGGTACGCGAGCGTTATGGCTTTTCTGCTCCATGAGAATGTGGCCGTCGCAACCGGGAATAGAACTCTGGAACTCGTGCGCGGCACCAGAGTTCCATATAGCTAATGAGCCACTGCGACGGGTGATCAGTCTCAGCCTCAAGTACAATCTCACACGCCGCGCCGCACGTTGTAGCTCTCTTGCGATCTAGTGCGATAGTAATGTGACACAGTATGCTTCAAATGCGTGTTCGTGAAAGCGGAATGATTCTAGCCAGAGGCATGAGCCGTACAGCACCCACGTGTATTGTTTTCTGTAGTGAGCATGACAACCTGAGCCGTTGGAGTCATTGGTGAAAATACGGTATTTCCTTATGCAAGGATCGCCCCCTCGTATAAGGCCTGATCCACCATTTTGAAAACTCAGGAAGAAAAAAATGTTTTATGAAGCTTCACGCGCATAGACACGTACTCGACAATTCCCACAAGCTGCTACAAGATTGTACTGCTCGCTGTGCGAAAAATCTGGTGGTGAGTGTAAATGTGCTGATATAGTGGGGCACCAGCGATTTCATTTATGTACATAATAGAATGAGCATCGTTCGAGGCTTCGGTGTGCAGCCATAGACCTGCTTCGTGTAAGGCCCGCTCCCAATAAAAATAATAAAAAAGTGCCCACGTTACACGAGTAAACATGGCATGCTTTAGTTGACGTCTGCGCGCGTGCCCAATAGCATTGCTACAATGGCGCCCTGTCAAAGGTATTGAACATTGGTACGGTAACATTGGTATCTCTGATATGGAACATGGTCGACCTCATCAAACCTGGCATATATGCCAGAGGACGAATAAAAGAGATCGTAAATATTATGGTCGCATAAAAAAAACGAAAATAAAGGAAGCTTTGCTGACATTATGACGGTTGGGATATTCCGCCGTCTATACCATTATTTCGTTTCCTGCCGCCTGTGTGTGTCCCAGATGCGCTAGCAATAAAAGGGTTTGGGAACGGAGGTTTTATGTGGCGTATATTTTCGTGTCGATGTGAAAATTCACGTATATGCAGGTTGGAAGTTGTCACAGGATGGGCGAGACGTCCACGCTAACGGAAGCCTTGGTATTAAGCGTGGAAAGGACATACATTTTCACTATCGTCTTCTTGGAGTCTGCTATACGCAGAACTGTAGGTTTGAGTGCCGATAAAAAGCGGTTTTATAAACGATGCATAACATAATGCGTTGAGCTGCGAAGCTGGAAAGAGCGTCGTTTCTTTATCACTTGTACAAACCTTGTCCACAACTCGTTCTTACGCAATTCACCCCAGAAAACATGGAATAACCATAACACGCCTGTGCAGAAAAAAAAAATGAAGTTCGTGTCTGACCACATAGATTTCTCGCTTCGCACCGTTGCCTTCAAGAAATACAGATGCACTTTTCCGAAATTCTTTCCTTCTAGAAAGCACCACAAGCCTGGGACCAGTTATCAAACTAGTTTGCTGGCTTTCACTTGCAATCGGAGACTTCGTGTTCGACATGATAACAGCTAACACTGCAAAAGTAATCGAGATGAGAAAGAAGGATCCATCGGTAAGCAACAAAATTGTCTTCGCCAGGAGCAGGGCTACGTTACGACTTAAAAGGCTAACAGCGCACACGGACGGAAAACAACAGTACACAGCGATTCTCTCTGTCGCCATTACCCGCCGTGGTTGCTCAGTGGCTATGGTGTTGGGCTGCTGAGCACGAGGTCGCGGGATCGAATCCCGGCCACGGCGGCCGCATTTCGATAGGGGCGAAATGCGAAAACACCCGTGTGCTTAGATTTAGGTGCACGTTAAAGAACCCCAGGTGGTCAAAATTTCCGGAGTCTCCCACAACGGCGTGCCTCATAATCAGAAAGTGGTTTTGGCACGTAAAACCCCAAATATTATTATTATTATCTGTCGCCATCCGTGTACGCCGTTAACCCTTTAAAATGCTTTACCAACTGGCCCACCATGCCATCCTTGTATACATTACTACACTAGCAGATGTCTCGGGCTCTTAGAGAACAGGAAAAAATGCCTTGTCATGGTTACAGTGCTCTTAGTAGCGTCAGATTTACATGAAAGTTATTTGTTTTAATTTTCCACTGTGAAGCTGGGGAAAGTGTTGGTTCCGAATAGTGTATAACAACCTAGCTCATATCTCCCTATTCAGTTTGCCTCAGTAAAAATGAAAACGTGACGAAAAGATTGTGCATCTCGTTGTAATTCCATTTGTCTGTATCGCCTTAAGGTGCCACATCAGCTACATCTATTAAATAAAATAGAACAAAAGTTTCATTTTCTATCGCACTGATTGAACATGGGGAGTCTATTTTTTGTAAGCGTGGACAGCGATGCACAGAAAACAAGGACCCTACGCAAGCTGCATTTTCTTGGGCATGAGATATATATATATATATATATATATATATATATATATATATATATATATTTAACGTGTCAATCAGTTCGTCTTTTTCAAAGCGCGCCATTTGACCAGATACACTATCATCATCAGCAGCAGCAGCAGCCTATTTTAGGTCTACTGCAGGACGAAGGCCTCTCCCTGCGATCTCCAATTACCCCTGTCCTGCGCCAACCTATTCCAACTAATGCCTGAGAATTTCCTTATTTCGTCGTCCCACCTAGTCTTCTGCCGTCCTCGACTGCACTTCCCTTCTCTTCGCGCCCATTCTGTAACCCTAATGGTCCACCGGTTATCTAACCTGCGCATTACATGACCTGCCCAGCTAGATTTTCTCCTCTTAATGTCAATTAGAATATAGGCTGTCCCCGTTTGCTCTGACCCACACCACTCTCTTCCTGTCTCTTAACGTTACGCCTAACATTCTTCGTTCCATCGCTTTTTGCGCGGGACTTGTTCTCGAGCTTCTTTGTCGGTCTCCAAGTTTCTGACCCATAAGTTAGCACCGGTAGAACGCACCGATTGTACACCTTTTTTTCAGTGATAACGGTAAGCTTCCAGTCAGGATCTTACAATGTCGGCCATGTGCGCTCCAACCCATTATTATTATGTAAATTTCCTTCTCATGATAAGGGTCCCCTGTGAGTAATTAACCTGGGTAAAGATGCTACTTCACAGACTCTAGAGGCTGACTGGCCATCCTGAACTCTTGTGTCCTTGCCAGGCCTTGATCATTATCTTTATCTTCTGAATATTAATCTTCAACGCCACTCTTACACTTTCTGTATTAAGGTCCTCAATAATTTTTTGTAACTCGTCCGCAGTGTTGCTGAACAGGACAATGTCATCTGCAAACCGAAGATTGCTGAGATATTCGCCGTTGATCCTCACTAATAAGCCTTGCGCATTTAAAAGCTTGGATACTTCTTCCAAACACGCAGTGAATAGCATTGGAGAGATTGTGTGTCCTTGTGTGACCCCTTTCATGATAGGTATTTTCTTACTTTTCTTGCGCAGGATTAAGGTTGCTGTGGAATCTGTAGGTATTTTCTAATATATTTACGTAAGCCTCCTGTACTCCTGGATTACGTAATGGCTCTATGACTGCTGGTATCTCTAATGAATCAAATGTCTTTTCGTAATCTATGAAAGCCATATGGAGACGCTGATTGTATTCTGCGGGTTTTGATTACCTGATTGATGAGATGGATGTGATCCATTGTACAGTATTCTTTCCTGAAGCCAGTCCATTCCCTTGGTTGACTGAAGTCCAGTATTGCCCTTATCCTATTGGAAGTTATCTTGGTCAATATTTTATGTAATACTGGAAGTAAGCTAATGGGCCTATAATTTTTCAATTCTTCTGCGCCTCCCTTTTTGTGGATTAATTTAACGTTGGCATCTTCCAGTTCTCTGGGACCCTTGAAGACGTGAGACAGTTCGTATAAATGGCCGCAGTTTTTTTCAAGCATTAAGTCTCCCCCATCTTTGAATAAATCGCCTGTTATCCCAAGTTCTCCTGCCACTTTTCCTAGTTTCATGTTTTGCAAGGCCCTTCTAATTTCATCGCTAGTTATAGAAGAAGCCTCAAGAAGAAGTTCAAGATGTTAGAATATTTCAGTATGACTTGTAAAACTTCAAACGTTCTGCTTCGACAGGACACTTAACTTTGCTGGCACACTGAAAATGATTATTGTAAACTTTGCTACATGCTGTATCGGTATCTCGCAAAATAATTCCTTTGTTCTAGACCATCCAACGTTTTTCATGGCCACTGGGCGCAACTTCCAACGTACCGTAGCGTAAAAATAAAAATATCAGCCATGCATGGAAGTTATCAAATGCCGCCATTGTCGGTTTGCCAGCTGTATTGCAAGTTACTTGTCTGGCAGTTCAAAGGATGGTGAAAGGCTACTTCTGCCTACACACTTGGTACGGCGCAATGATCGAAATGAACGGGAACCGAGGGGCCCGATTATCATTTGTCACAGCCACATGAAGGGAACAGGCAATGAAGCCATAGCATGGTATAGAAGTACGTAACATATTGTTTCCTAACCGAAAGGCTTGTGTACAGTCCGGCATCTTATTTCCTTAAGACCTTTCTGGTCGCAATATCTCGTCTCTTCTCTTTGGTTGTTGTAGCTTCAAAAACCAGATATTCTGCAAAACTTGCTCGATGCTGAGTACGTCGAGAGTCAAACCGGCGCAGGGCCAGAGAAAGGAGGAAACGGTGAGTTACGCAACGTCTACAGTTTGTGAATTCCGTGCAGAGTGGGCGATCATAACGCAAAGGCGTATGTACATGGGACGAGAACGTTTCTGTCTTGGCGTTGAGGCCGTTGGTATGGTGAAAAAATTCAGGATCTATTGCGATGTGGCGACTGGGTAAAACACACAAGCTTTGAAATTCGTGACGCTAGTACGAACAAAAAAAAAACAGAGGAAAGAGAAAAAGAACAGCTGTCACGAAGACAGATTCTGCATCAATATCTGTAGTAAAACTATGAAAACGTGAAACACGACTAAGGTTACGATGCGCCTTATTGATAACACGGTAATAACATAATCGATAACTAATGATGGTCGACGTGCACGGTATATTATTCTGAGCTGCGTTCTGACACAATCGAATCAGACTCCCCATTCAGTATGTTTCGGTCAGAGCTCCATATGCCACTCACATTATTCGGCTTTTGGAGTTTATCGGTGAATTAAGATCGCTAATGAGACTTTTTGGATTGGATTGAAGGTAACCAACAAAACTCATTGCCAAAAGTAAGGATACAGAAAGAAGTGCGTGATACGATCGCGAATATGCGGTGTTCGAGTTGTGCACTCCTTTCTTCGTCCTTCATCCTAGCGGTGAATTCCGTTTGTTAACATCAAATTGATAGGGGCAGTTTCACCAACGACAGCTATGCGAAGCGCCATCAGCACATCTACTATCGGCTTCTGTAACAACTCGAAAGCCGCCACGCGAAAGTGCGTGGCGAAGCTCTCGCCCGCTCTAGCTCATGCTGAGCGTGATAGTACGCTTAATTGTTTATCCCATCGCCTTGCAGCGATATTAGGTATTAATTATTGAGACTTTGGCTCCTTTCTGAAGCGGTTCCTACAACATGAGACAGCACTTGTTTACGCGAGATGAATTTTAATTTGCCATAAATATCAGCATAATTAGGGCATACATAGTACGACAAGTTTCGTATTCATTGGGAACATTGTTGTTTTCCCTGGATTTTCCCTGGATTTCTCTTGTTTCTTTTTTGCACATTCAGGAGTTCCCAAAACAAGAGCTTTAACAACTGAAGAAGTAATAACCAGCGCTGCCACTTTGTTCATTGCTGGGTAAGTGAAGAGAAAAAATGAGTTTGCTATTGACAGCAGTAACGTAAACTAGGCATACTTGCCAAATATGTCGAACTAAATCATTTTTGCTTATTAAAGTAGTACACTTCATTATCGGTGATATTGCGAAGTACAAGCGAAGGCTCCTGAATCGACGCTTGCAACACTTGTGACTCCACAGAGTCTACGATTCCAGAGATGCCTTCTCGTATGATTAATGTTCATTGTGTGTTCTTATATTGTAGTGTAAGCTGTATTGTGGTGGTCTCTGTTTTCCTTCTCGTTTTTCTTTCTTCTCCTTTTTTAAACGGGCTGCATTTGGTTTGTATTCTAGCTTGCGAAATGGGATTGTGGAGCTGTGTCCCCCTTACCTTTCACGACGACTTGTGAACTACTCGCGGAAACGTGTTTTTGAGGGTTTTATGTACAGCTATGAGATTTTTCTCACATTGTTTCTATTTTTATTGAATGTCGGAGCGCAGGGGTAGCCGGCACTTGTACGAGGTGTGAACATATCCTTACATAGACTGATATAAAAACGCATGCCTAGAATAAATCAAGTTTAGAAGGAAAAATGGCGCTGTGCAAGCCCCCCCCCCCCACCATGCTTTAAGCTTACGTAAATTTGTATAGATTGGTATTAACTGCAAGGGAAACAAAAAGGCAAAAAATCTGCGCAGAAATAAATGGTAGGCGGTGTTCAGCAGTGTAACCACCTTCGCATAGGACGTTGCCGAAAACGATACATTCAGTTATAGTTAATCAAACTAAACAAATCAAAACTGTAGACTTAAAGCGACGAATGAAGCTTGAAAAATTGAAGAATCTGTCAAACGTGCTATTGTTATTGAAGTACATCCCTTTCTCTTTCTTTTTGAAGTAGCTCTTTACATGCTTTGCGAAAACTGTTTCATTCGTCTGTATGTTTATTTAGCAGCTTGTGATTGCCCTTCAATCGATGAACATTTTCGTATAGTGAAAAGAAGCCGGTGGCAGAATATTTTCCAACGCCTCTCAGTGCATACATTAATTTAAGGGAGGGGAGGATGATGGGACGTGCTCGGTGCGTCGTTTAAACTTTGCGTCCTCTAAAAGGTCCTAATTGTTCTTAATTATAGTTTGTCATGTATTACGAAAATTATCCTTGCAGAGGATTCACACTGAACATAAAGAGTCTCTGCGCATTTTTGCTTTGTATCGTAATTCTGGCTTAAGCGCCCAATTTGAGGAGGTGCTGCACAGACGTCCCCTGAGCCTTAGAGACACTCAGGGCGTGGCTCGCCCTGATGGTTGATTTGATGCAGTAGCAAAGGACGGTGTGGCGATTCGAGCGGATTACGAATCGTACTTATCTCTAGAAGTGCGACACGCCGGTAGAATCACGATTGAATGCATTGCTGCAATACTGCGGCACGTGTAACGTCTCACGCGGCGATCGCGCGAGCAGCCAGTCGCTGACTTCGACACACAGCAGGAAAACAAAGATATATGGCAGGGCTGTGCTCGCCGGGTTTCACCGACGGCGGCTGAGGCTACGAACCGCTGTGCCAAGACGAATGCGCTGCGAAAGTTGTCTGCAAAACTAAGCTTGTGTCGCAATTCTTCGAGATTATCGCGGCGGCGCGTGAGTATCGCAAGCAGGTAGTCGAGCGAAGGAACGTCGCGAGACAGTGCCTAGAGTGGCTAGCAAGACGGGTTCTGCACTTGTTACTGTAGCTCGAGACAGGTGAGAAGTATTCCGTTCTCGAACGAACACAGAATTTGATGTCATGAGAAGTATTATACTTATTGTAAATAAGTGATGAGTAAGTGCAGAGAAACGTAACTTCGCAAACACCATGCATTTACTATATAACCATGTGACTACTGCCTTACCATGACTACGGTACGTCATGAATAGTGTACGTCTAAAAGCACGTGAGAGAAGAGGAATTTTACTATGGAGGGTTCAATAAAGCAACTTGCCTGGCCAAACCCCTTACTGTTGCCGACATATTTGGGTCATATGCGGACAAAGCTGCAGTATGAATAAACAAATGTCGGGGAGAAAAAAAAACGAAAAAGAAAAACGAGTTTTTGAAACTGTCGCACGTCACTCAAAAGCGCCCATAGATACGCGTAATTTGTGGAACGTTGGTGGGTTCTTATTAATGTTCTATATTCATAGGAGGCCACGAGCAATGTTTTGGGAACGCGATGGTGTACTTGGCGGGGGGGGGGGGGGGGGGAGGAGCTGCGCAAGGAATTGGCTATAAGTACAGGGTTTGTACGGCAAGGAAGTTCTTACAATAGTTCGAGCACAAAATTAAACTGGGCGAATAACTGCCATGAATAAAGATATTGTATCGGCGAACGAGAGTTCCTGTTGTTAATTAATGGAGGAGGCCGAGGGAAAATAGGCCACCGAATTCGGCCCGGTTATCCTAATCCTCACCGAAAATCTTCAGCGACAAAAAAATGCAGGAAGAAACAAAATCAGCCAACAAATTAAAAAAAAAGGCGTTAGGAAATAGTATCTTCAATTAGGTAAAATACTAATTTGCTCAATGAATGTATTGAAAAATCTCAAATTATTCAGAATTATGAACCGGTTTAGCGTCCAAGGTCCCAAATACCCTAAGATCAGGTGCTAACACATTATTTGCAATTCAACGCAGGTACGAAACTATAGTCACCAGTCTCAGTTACCTAACGTTTACGCTCGCAAAATACCCGGACATTCAAGAGAAAGCACGGCAGGAAATTGAAGATGTCATCTCACAGGGGGTAAGTGAATGGATGCCATGGAGCGGCACGTGAGCTTGCACTGACTCTTGCATTCTAACGTACTTTAGTCGTAACTACCGGTTACTTATTGACCAGACGGCACTGGTTATTTGTCTCATTTTTTTTTTAAGAAAGCGTAGGCTGTGACTCTCTCGCATCAGGGCATCTCGAGCCAGCAGCCCACAAGGACAAAGTGGGTCTCTTCAACGCCTACTGCAACCTTGGAAATGAGCTGCACGTTTGTGTAGTAGCTGGCCAACATTCTTTAGTTATTTTTATTTATCGTACCTTGAGGTACGATAAAGGACATTGAGTAGGGGGCGATGCATATATATATTTGAGGTTTTACGTGCCAAAACCACTTTCTGATTATGAGGCACGCCGTAGTGGTGGACTCCGGAAATTTTGACCACCTGGGGTTCTTTAACGTGCACCTAAATCTAAGTACACGGGTGTTTTCGCATTTCGCCCCCATCGAAATGCGGCCGCCGTGGCCGGGATTCGATCCCGCGACCTCGTGCTCAGCAGCCCAACACCATAGCCACTGAGCAACCACGGCGGGTGAGGGGGGGGGCGATGCAGTCAGAAAGTACAAAGAAGGGAAGAAACAGTAAGGAAATCGCAAAAGTACAAATCGCCATGATATAAAAGGAATAAAAAACGAATACAAGTAAAATAAAATTATGGCGATACACCTAAAAAGATACCTCAGTGCGAATGCACGAGCATACAGTTCTACAGTGACACTTCATTATACAGTAATTAGTCATACAGAGTGTGTAGTACTTCACGAAAGGCATCCCGGTTGGATAATGTAGCTATATCATAGGGAAGGTGGTTGCACATGGCGACGACACGTGAATTAAACGCTTTTGATATGCCGAAAACGCGCATGGAGCTGAATTTGTTATGAAGGCGGCTTGTAGTGCGTTCGGGTGTGTGAGGCTGCAGATAGTGTGACGTTGTCGCTGTAGAGATGCCGATGGAACAGGCATAACAAGGAGACAGTTCGGCGCACATCTACTCTCCCGAGTGAGGCGCCTAGCTTTTAATTGGGTTACGCTGGCACTACGGGCATATTACGAGATATAAACCGTGCGGCTCTGTTTTGGACAATTTGTCACATGCTAATAGTCTTGATGAGGCGACCAGACAGATGAAGGAAATTCAAGTTGTACACGAAGGAATGAAAGATAAGCTAATTTGTGTATATGCACTGGAATGAGAGTTACGTACATTCCGACGGAGGTATCATAGCGTTTTAGATGCTTTAGAACAGATGGCGGATATATGCGTGCTCGATAGGAGATCCGGTGTCAGATGAACGCCGAGGTATTTATATGATGAAGTGCTGGTAACAGCGGTACCATTTATTAAGCAGGAAAAGTCGACGTTAGTGCGCTTACGGCTGAAGCAGAGCACATTGCATTTAGATGTGTTCATGGACATCTGACAGGTGCCGCACCAGCTGGAAATTATTTCAAGGTCATTTTAAGAGAAAGGTGATCCTCAAAACTGTCAATTGTACAGTAAACAATGCAGTCATCAGCGAACAGCCTAACAGACGAATATAAACCGCGGGGTACGACATTGATTTTCATTAAAAACAATGATGGTTCCAGAACACTTCCCTCTGGTACACCGGATGTTACATTAGAAAGCTTTGTAGAAAAGTTATTTACTACGTTAAACTGCAGAGAAAAAGAAAGAAAGTTACGAAGTCACAACATAGTTATTAGTTAAATCGAAGTGCGGATAATTTAGAAAACAGACGACAATCAGGAACTTTGTCGAAAGGCCAAAGCTTGTTGCTGAGCTAGTTGGTTCACGACTTAAAAACGAAGGTTACGCGCTAAGCGGACGAGGACGAAGTGAGACACAGACGACATATACGGGCGGCAACTTCCAACTGTTTGTTCAACAGAAACCGCGCAATCTTATACATGAAACCTAAGTGCAAAATAATCACAGCAGAGATAAACTAACAGGGATGATAGGAGCTAACACTGTTCGTAGGTCATGGATATTTAGTGAATTATCATGGCAGCTAAATATGAGCATGCGTTTATTACAGGCGTGGCACGCGTTTATCGGGCAGTGGCACGTGCTTAATCTCTTTGCGACGATTACAGGCTGTCATTTATGAATGACATTTTTTGTCACTTAATTTTAGTGGAGACGTGCTAACGCACTGATTTCCTGCTCTATTTATGAATGAAGACTAGGCTATCTTCCTTTCAGTGCGGTTTTTTTGCTTTCCTTAGAAAGGTCGTTTTGTCCAGGAGTTTTGAAAAAAATCCTGGACAAAACCTTTGTTTGTTATCCCTTTGTTTGTTACTGTTCATGTTAAAATGAAGATCCGTTGTGAGTTCGAATAAATGTGAATCGCATGAGTAACCCCTCCTAGAACCCTATTGCTTAGAATAGAAAAAAAAGTGATTAGATTGAAGGTGTCTGTAGATATGTGACGCTATAACGTGCTCAACCAGTTTGCAGCAAATACATGTTAGTGATACTGGTCTATAGTTTGCCAATGTGCGCTTGCCACTGGTTTCGAATATCAATATAACCTTAGCCATCTTCCAGTCCTTACGCAACTCTCTAGATGCCAATGATTGCTTGAAAATATATAGAAATTGACGGGAAATAGCAGAGGTATGTTTTATAATCTTTGAATTCATAGAGTCAATTACTGATGAAGTAGACATTTTAAGACGATGAATTAAATTGACAATGCCCTTCTGAGTGACCTTGATTGGTGTCAGGAATGCAAAAATTCGTTCAAGTACAAGAGATACATTAGAAGAATCCTCGTTGGTAAACACGGAAAGACAGAGAGAGAGAGAGAAAAAATAACGCATTGAATATGGTTGGACAGTGTTCGTCGGGAAGGGGGGTGTCTCCCTGGTGTAACATGATGCTACTATAGCAGAGTTATCAGGGGCAGTGGTTGCCCAAAACATTTTCGGGTTATTTTTGATAAGAGAGGGCAAATCCTGAGAGAAGATTTTATTCTTTTCAGTGCATAAGTCTTTACAGTAGGTTCACAAGCAATCCGTGTACACATCCGAGGAAAGGGCATTATCAACACACTTAGCCTTATTTTACAAACACCTCTCTTTGTTTCTCGATGGTCGGAACTGCTCACTGAACCATGGGTTTCTGCTATCATTTTTATAACAACTAATGGAACAACATTCGCGAAGAGTTCTAAAATGTTAGTTTTGAAAGGAACACAGTTATCGTCTACAGACCGCGAATCAAAAGATGGTTGAAATATTGGATTATAAAAACTCCCAAGTTACTTGTTTATACCACTGAGGTCAGCTTTATTATAATCTCAGATGGTTTTAACAGTGTCACCACTAAATTATGGAGGAATAGTAATGTTAAATTGTAGTAGCCTGTGATCACTAAAACTTTCAATACACATTACCGGCCCTGTCGTCCAGCCACATTTGTTGATGGTAAGTCCGGGATGTTGGCTCCGCGAGCATGCTGACCAACAACTTGGGATAAATGATAGCCCAGTGTTAAGTTTACAATGTCGCTGGAAACACGGCAGGAAGACTATAGAGCTGACCAGTCAATTGATGGATAACTGAAATTAACCAGAAGGTAAACAGTATCTGCCTTAGAAAGTTCAATAGCACAAGATATATTGTCATGCCGGTCTTGGACAAACCACGAAGAGGCATCGGGTGGCCGATAGCGTGCTCCTAACAATAATATAACGGATGAGACAGCACATGGGACCCAAACAATCTCAACGTTAGCGGAAGCATTGATTGAAAAGGAGGGTAAAAGTCTTCACCGCTAAAAGGGCACCGCTTCCTTTTTTCCCTATTCGGTCACACTGGCAAATATTATAGCCCCACTTATCTGAGAATAGTTCTGCATTCGTAACATCTGAATTAAGCCATGTTTTAGTGTCAAAATGTCCGGTCTACTATGGTCTAGGTACGCGCTCAAGTCATCACGTTTCGACAACAAACTTGGAATGTTAGTGAACGACACAGATAACGATGGCGCAGAGCACGCTAGTCGTGTTATCACTGTTGCATGCGGCATACCTTTCTGTAGCTATGTGGTTGATAGCGCAACGCCATCAGTCACATGGTCAAACATGTAGGTCTTAGTATCCGTGCACATTTCATCCAGTGATAAGTCTAAACGTTTCTTTGTTAGCCTTAGCAAATTCCATTAGTTTTCGCCTAGCTTGCCGCGTTGCAGGAGAAAAGTCTTCACGTATCTAGAACGCGGTTCCCTTCAGCTTGTGCGCTGCGGACAGAATACCTCGTTTCACTTTAAATGAACTGAACTTTGCAATAAGTGGCCAGCATTTTTTTTCGCCATGAAATCGGCAAAACCTATCAACACGTTCAAACGGTTAGCTCATTGCCGTCACGCCGAGATTATCAGAACAGAAATCAATTGCCCTCTCCTCCGACGCGGCCCAATCTTCACCTGGGCTATCCCCTATGGCAAAAACCAGCAAGTTGCTCCGTCGGAGACGGTTTTCCGCGTCGTCGCATCTGAGCGTAACAGAGTGGAGGTGGTCACATATTTCAAGTTTGAGTGTCATGCTATAGCACATCAATGTCTACTATGAGCGTACAGATGCATGCTGTTGCCAAATACTGTTTGCGCTCTTTTTAAAGTGAAGCTTTCTTTGCGAGTCCTCCAGGAATTTCCTGACTGTGGCTGGATGCTGCTGTCTCACTCAAATTTGAAATAGCTCATAAAGAAAAAAATTCAAATGAAGCTCCCGATGGTAAGATCGAGCCCAGGACTCCCGCACAGCAGCCCGATGCTTTAACCACATGTCCCCAGTGCTTATTTTTTTTGTAGGCTGCATTTCCTTTTTGTCTCAACAAGGAAGAGAACATTGATAAAGAAGCGCTCAAAGAAATTCTGTTAGCGCCGATTGTTATCGCTGTTGCCGGAAC
The DNA here is from genome assembly GCF_038994185.2 of Dermacentor albipictus. Taxonomy (NCBI): domain Eukaryota; kingdom Metazoa; phylum Arthropoda; class Arachnida; order Ixodida; family Ixodidae; genus Dermacentor; species Dermacentor albipictus. Next base: position 41,417,946 of record NC_091823.1, read on the forward strand.
CATCTTTCGATTTCAACTGATATTATAAAATGGTCGGACAAATGCACCTCCATGGTGGAAGAAAAAAAAAGCCTTTATCGCGTAGCAGAAACGTAAGACTTACGCTTAAGCAGGCAAATTACCTTATTAGCATCAACCTGTCTTTAATTTTTTCTTTCAGTGTCCTATTTCATTACCATTTGTTACTTGTCGGCTAAAGTCATACGCTAGTATAAACCAAGGTCGAAACATTTGCGCCACGAACAGAGCACGCAAATTCGCGCAGCACGGTGTGCACTACGCGCTAAACTTTATTCTAACTGAAAAGGGTATAGGGAATTGGTGCATGGCTAACAACATCGCATTGTGAACGAAGACGAAGGTAGACGTAGCAGCACTTGTGTTGTGTATGCGCCTTCCTTCGTCTTCGTTTTCAGTGGGCGGTTGTTATTGGATTTATTCTAACGTTCACATAGGTTACTCAACTAGCGTTTTCCGTATTCGCATTATGCACTTAGCTGCTCTGTGTTCTGTTCTGAATGAGCACCTACAAAAGATGTAGTTTTGATCTCTTTCTTCCTTGTATCCTGGCACCAGGGTAAATTGGATTACGACACAGTAATGAAGAAACTGAATTACCTGGAACAGGTAATGAACGAAACGATGCGGCTTTATCCTCCGGGTCTCACGTGAGTTTTGAAGCAACACTTTTGTTTCACAGTAGCTGCATGTATCGCTTGCAGATGAATTCTACGAAGAAAGGCCACTTTTCAATTGGCGAAGAGAAAAAAAAAATGAAACCGATTTCAATGTGCTGCAACATTGCTGACATCTTGTGGCAAACTTATGATGCTGTATGACAGCACATATTGTAAGAGAGCCTACATTATGTAGCTGAAGGATGTAGCAAAAGAGGAAGATATGGTAAATACCGCAAGATAAGTGGCGAAATCATCTCGAGACAGCCGCATTGCATAGAGTCGTTGTCGCATAAAACACACACGTGAACGGTGCCTAATAAAACCAAATGCTTCTTTGCCAATATGTCACATGTTTATATCCTCTCAAGAATGAAGACATACATAAAATCTCCTATGTCCTCCATGAATAGTGCAATACTAAATGACAATAATTTACTCATACCAAATAAACTTAACGAAGCACAACAAAATAAGAGAAATTAGTACAAAAGAGATCCTACATGCAGGTTAAACTTGTTTTTTTTTTGCGGAGCAAGAGAACCTACATGGAAACTGTTACTTG